>NW_015386978.1:150407-211170 GCF_001527695.2 Protobothrops mucrosquamatus
TGGAAACCTGGCGGGCACAGGTCAACAAGGGGAACTCCCCCCTCTATGCCCAACCAGGTCTCGGTGATACCTGCCAGGTCCGCTCCCCCCTCATGAATAAGTTCTTGGATGAGGGGGGCCTTATTCACCACGGACCTGGCATTGCATAGCATCAGCCGATGGTCCCGGGCCTGAGGATCTGAGGTCCCTGGAGGTCGAGGAGAGCCCTGAGGATTGGAGCATCCACAAGCTTGTAAGCAGCGTGTGCGTGCTCCCAAAACCCGATATGGTCCTCTGCTCCCGCCATATCTGCCCCTCCCGCTGACCGTACCTATCACACCACCCTCCGCCAGCTCCCCAGTCTCCTCCCTTACCACTCCGTGCCCCCCAGACAGGACTGGCCTTGGCCTCAGAGAGGACTCCCCTAGTTCCTCTCGGGCCAACCCCGAACCCCCTAAGAATTTAGTAAAACACCCCTCTAAGAAGACCCGTAATTTCCTTCTTCTTAGTTCCCTCAGTGCTGTCGCTGAATGCCACCTCTCGGGGTTCCAGACCCCTTCAGCAAGGCCGACCCTTAGAATGGTATTGGGCCATGCCTGCACGATGGGGGAGTCGCGCAGGGCCAGCAGTTCCCTCCTCGAATACAGTCCACAGTCGTATCAGAGGTCCATCAGCAGAGTAGGGGAGGGGAGAAAGTCCTCGTGGTGGCAATCTCAAACGGGGCAAGATGGATTGAGGAAAGGCGGTAAATTCCCAGGTCTTTAAACCCCATAAAAAGGGGGGGAAATAGGCCGCCATCGCGTCGGGCCACTAGATCGCCACAGCCCCGGGTCGCAGATCTTCCTCGGACCGCCGAGCCGCCACAGCGCTGGGCCGCGCTGGGCATGCAACACACATAACAAAAAATACACATTTCATTACCTCGTGACACCACTATTTGGAAGCTAATGATGAATGCTCTCACTATATAAAATATATTTGGGGACAAAACCTATAACCAAGAATACTTCAATATAATGTGGTTTGGATGAATCCACTTCTTAGCTCCATAGATTACTATGCACTGTCTCCTTCATCCCAGGTGAATAAAAGATACTTCCAATATGTCATAGACTTTTTGGATTTCTAGTCAGCCACCAGGTTACTCATATTGGTCTACAGAAAGTCAATTGTTTCATAAAAACATTAAAATAACTTAAGAGGAGAAGATGGTTTCTTGAAAAATCCCTTGGAAGAAATGTATTTGGCAGAATAGAAATTGAGGATCCTTAGGTTCTAGTTCTAAACAGAACACCAAGAATAGAGTTCTGAAAGCATTGTGCTCCCAGTTTGCAATATATCCATGCTCATAAAAAAAAAGACATTTTGGTTGGTGCTGCTCAAAGATCATAGAACTGTCCAAGCAGAACCAAGGTGGTCATTCTCCTGCCAAATTAAATAATTAAATTAAATTAAATTAAATTAAACTAATTAAATTCCATTGAAGACATTTTTGGTGTGTTTATTTTTCCTCTATTTCATCATCTAGAAATTAAGTTCATGACTTCAAAGCAATACAGGTGGCAGAATAATTGTTATTATAAGAAAGTTGAATGATTTATAATTATTGGTGTATATAGTATAATGCATTATATGATAGTTGTCGTGGAAATGATCCAAATGTGCTCTCTTGAAGAGTTGGCATATTCATTTTACCACCTGAGTGCATTATTTAAAAAATCTTTGGAACTGTCTAATTTCCCATCAGTTATTAAAGCATAAAGTTGCATAATAATCATATTAACATGGTGTGAAGGAAGTGTACCCAAATGTAGCTCCTGGCTATCTAATTTTCCCTTTCCAAAAACCATAGAATGTCATTCCTTTGTTGTAATCAAATTTCTTAAAACGATCCATTTGGTGATGTTGTTAATTTATTACTGCCCAACTTTTTCTTTGCATAATTGTAGATTTTTTTTGTCTTTTCTATGTTTCCTTTTTTTATATGCATCTTGGAATTATATTAATATTGTAAAAAGACAATTATATAAGTACAAAAGTACAAAAAAGAAGAAAAGAAAAGAGAAGGTTTTGCTCATTTCTGATGGCCTAGCTATATCATGGTGACAGCAGCCTGTCTTCTAGCAGATATGAATATGTCATCAAAGAAAAGTCTTCTTCTAGACTACTTCTCAAAATCACCCATTGTTTCTGAAGGCATGTCCCCATAATGCAGAAATATGCACAAAAATATATTTTATTTATCTATATATCCAAGCAAGAGATAATTAAGAAACAATTTTCTAGCATACTCTGTCATAATTAATTTACAATACTCACATCAACTTATTACTTATACAAGAGATGAGAAATACCAGAGGTTCATGAGTCACACAATCACATATAACTAACTTGTCTTCCTGGATGTAAGGGTGTGGAACTGCACCATGGACATCTAGATTATAGTCTACAGTACCTTGGCTAAGCCCACAAATTTCTTTAAAATTTATATCTTTCTTTGAATAAGCTGTTCTCGATTATTCAATTCAGGTCTTACCACAATAATATAGCATTTAGGAAAAAAGATGCAACTGAATAACCCAGCACTGGAGGCCAATATGGAGAAGATCTCCACAACCACCATGTATTTTCCTTTAGTGCACAAATAGGTTGGGATGAATGACAACCAAACGCTGCAAAATACCAGCATGCTGAATGTGATGAACTTAGCTTCATTAAAACTGTCTGGCAACTTCCTGGCTAGAAAGGCCACAGTGAAACAGATAATAGCCAGAAAACCCATGTAGCTCAAAATGCAATAAAACATGGTAACTGAGTTTTCATTACATAAAATGATAACTTCCTCAGTCATTGAGTGCATATCCACATCAAGGAATGGGGGGTAAAATGCCAGCCACAGAACACAGATTCCTGCTTGAAATATGGAGCAGGTGAACACAATGGAATAGGCCAGTCTTTTCCCCACCCATTTCCTCATCCTGGATCCTGGTTTGGTAGCCATGAAAGCCAAGACCACAGAAATTGTTTTGGCCAGAATGCTAGAAAGGGAGACAGAAAAGATGAAACCAAAAGTGGTCTGGCGAAGAAAGCAAGTTGCTTGGTTAGGCCTTCCAATAAACAGCAAGGGACAGAGGAAACACAAAAGGAGGGAGATGAGAAGAAGATAAGTGAGACTTTGATTGTTGGCTTTCACAATGGCTGTATTATGGTGCTTCAAGAAGATGCCTAGCGCAAGAACTGTGATCAGAGAAAGTAAAAGTGCTGAGAAAATTGCAATGATAGCCAAAGGATCTTCAAAACCAAGAAAGTTTGGAATTTTAGGAAGGCATTGATCCTGGAATTTGTTTGGATAGTGACCCTCTGGGCAACTGAAACATTTTGCTGTATCTGAAATCAACAAACATACAATTACTCAGAAAGAATCACAATTTAAATCCTATGGTGTAACATGTTCACAGAGACCCAGATGTATATTCATGCAATTAATATGATGCAGGAAAGTATTCTTATATTAAATGGCTCTGAATGTTGCCCTATTATTTGTAGGTAAAGCTTTTATTTATTGATTGATTGGAGTATGTGTGTAAAATTGCAATTTGTCTTTTATCCCTTTTTTTTCAGCAGGTTGCAGATCCTTCTTTCTATCTCATGGTTTAGGAACAAATCCTTTAAATTAGCCAGGAAGGTTCTTCAGATATTTTTCTAGTAGCTTTTGGCAATTACTACTTTTTAAATGTTCACATAACATGCCTTGAAATGGACAAATAGTTCCTTTACTTGGTGCCCACAAAGGCAATTTTCAATTAATCATACAATCAATCACATTCTTCCAGAACACATCTACAACCTTACAGAATGAATCTTCAGTTCTCTCTCTGTTAGCTATAAAATTGTATTAATTACTCCCTTTCCTTATTTATTCATTCTTGACCTTAAACTGTTAAATTCAGTGCCTGGATCTTACTCAATTGTCTTCTAGAGTTGAAGATTAGCTGTTATTAAAAGTTATTATGAAGTATTATTTGTGATATTCATTTATTATGAAAAGAATGATTCTAACAGTGAAGTGCCTGTGGAGAAATGTTGGAAGATCAACAAATGTGTTCTCTAAATAAATAAATATTTATATAGGGAAATTTACATTCTACATCATTTAACTTTTTAAAAGTACTTAATGTTCATACTGAAGTTGGAGAATGTATTCTTGCATTTTCCCCCTAAAACACGACTTATAACTTTGCACAATGTGTCCTACCCTCCTCGTTTGAGAACATTCCATCTGGACATGGAGCACAATCATAGCAGCAAAATTTCTCCCCCTCCTTCTTTTTCTTACTGTAGCCAGGATGGCACTTTTCATTACACAGGGAAAGAGGTGGTACCTATCCAAAAATATAGAAATTGCTCTTGTATTAAGGAAATCTTTGAAGGATCCATCCCACGTTTGATATTTCACTAGATGTATTTGCAGGAACTATCTATTATGTGTTTCCAGAACAGGAAATTGTATCTCTTCAATGAAGATTTTTATACTTGGAGTGATGGATGTTTCAACTAAAATAGCACAAAATAAAATAACCCAGTGATTTAATAATTTTTCCAGATTTCTAAAGCACACTTGGATAACTAATTGTTTTCCAATTATTGTTACACAGTGAGTTTACACAATATGATAAATTCAGAGACAAATTCTTTGTATGTCTAATGACACTTGGCTAATAAAGCTATTCCATTCCATTCCATTCCATTCTAAAAATTAAATCAAAATAAAATTGGTCTTGAGCTTGTCTAGAACAAGGTCTTATAAGAGCATGTTTCATAAAATAGGCTATTGCATTAAGTCATTATATTGGTTCATGTGTTTGGGTACAACATGCTGTACAAATGGAGGAATTATGTTTGTTAACCTGGGCTTGGAATTGACGGTCTTCTGTGTACTCAGACAATGTATGTTTCCAGTTCAACTGGTTCTATAGTTTCTTTACAGGAAGAGCTTTCTGTGGGGTCAAAAAGGTCTTCTCTGGGCCAGGAATCATTGTCCAGATCTACTAGCATCATTACAATGAATATTGTTCTTTCAAAAGCAGTACAGATAATTTCCCACCTGAGTGAAATCTCTCTCCCATTCAATTTTGTCCTCATCAATAATAAACCCTTTGTGAGGATCCAGCCTTCCAACGTGGACCTTGATATAGGAATTATTAGAAAAAGTGACCAAGTTTGTAATATCAAATCCACTTGCAAATTCTCCATGTTCATTAAACATGATTTCATCTCCAGCACTATTGTTGAATGAAATCCTCCTAAGGAATGAATCAAGCTGTAGAAGAAGGAAAAATAATGTAATGGGCTATAAAGGATTGCAATGTCTTTTCTCTTTTTTCCAGCAAATGCCTCCTGTTTGATAGGCAAATCACACAATAAGTCAATGATTAACATAGTAAGTGTTTACTTTGATTCTATTCTTTTTTTTAATTACAAAACTGCACCTCACTTATTTTGGCCATGTCCTGAGGGGGAATTCACTGGAGAAAGCAATTATGTTTGGAAGAGTTAGAGGTAAAAGGAAACCAGGGTGACAAAGAACATGATGGCTGGATTCCATTAAAGCTGACAATAGCCAGAGCAACAAAATAGTGCAAGATTAGAAAATGTGGGGAGACCTGGCCCATAGAATCTCCAAGAGTCAGACATGACTGAATGGATAACATTACCAATGTCATCATTCTTTTCTTTAAATGTTTAAGTAACAAATTCAGGAAGAGCTTTAGGACTTACTCTAATTAGCAAAATTCAGATGAGAAAGTATGTACATGAGATATTTCCTTCATTTAAATAACATCCACACCCTCCCTTTATTTAAATATACATACACACTTTCCATTTATATGTGATCATAAATATCTACAAATAAGAATCTCAAAGAAAGGAGATGAATCTTTTCTAAATGTTTCACTGAGAAACAGATTTATTCACACATGGACTAGCATGATGTAAACATTCTAGAAATATCCCAGTTCCAGGCATTCCAGAAAGAGACTGAAATTTGTCAAATGGACAAATTATCTGGGGAAAATATGGTAGACTCCCCTAGAAATGAAGAAGAACTTTGGGAGATCAGAAACATATCACTGACATATACCTATGAGTTATTGGTATGACTTAAGCCATGGAATGGAAATTGTCCATTTTTTCATGGACTAAACTGCCAGCTGATATCAACAGACTTCCTCTTACTTGTTGTTTAATAAAGGTACTTTGAGCAGGAGGTACATGAGCTTAATACACATGTCTGTCTCTCTATGTCTTTGATTAGCTTCCATTGGGTCTTTGTTAGGCCCTATCTTTACAAGCTTTTCACACTTAAAAACAAGTTAGTGAAAATCTGTACAACATACTTTCTGAAATTCTTTTCATCCCTTTAATAATAGCTCGACTTTTGGTCATGTGAGCTAAAAGAAGGATTTTGTGGAGCATAAAATAGAACTGTTGACAACATTCTGAGCCAATAGGTTTTTTCCCCTCATTTTTTTTCGGGGGGGGGGGGCTAGATTGGGCCAATTTTCAAAAATCTTTTTTATTTTGCTGTTTTATCCCCTCCACGTATAATTTCATTAAGTTCAGTTGTGTTTTCAGAGAGTGATCCTACTGCTGGGCAAGTTAGATAGAATCTTTATTCTCCACTGCATCATTTTCTTCCCAGAATACTGGATTGAAAGAAAAATGAAAAGAATTCCCCATCTTCCTCTATGAAGGTGTGGGTGGATAGTGACTTATGGAATCATAGTTCACAACAGAATTATTAACCATTGCTTTGCCCTAATTAAAATCTTCCCAATAAAAACTCAGTTCTTTAGATTATGCAGTAAAACCATTCGATGCATTAAAAGAATAGATATACCTGTATTCTTAATATAAAGTGCTTTTTGGTTTCTAAAAATAATCAATGACATCCTAAACAGTGCTTGATTTGTTTAACCTTGGGTGAGAGTCACCATGTCATATTGGAATTCAATATAATGCAAACACAAACAAAGAATATAATCATACCAGAGTCTTAGATTTTAAAAAAGCTGACTTTAAAAAATTCAGAGAGAGCTTGGGAAAGATGAAAATCCTAAAGGGGAAAACAAATCAAGAAGCTTGGGAAACTCTGAAAAATATGATCATAAAAGCCCAGTCCAGCACAATACCACTGAAAAAGAAAAACAAGAAATCCAAGAAGAAACCAGCATGGTTGCACAAAAATCTCTCTGATAAATTGAAAGACAAAAAGAACAGTTACAAAAAATGGAAAGAGGGACACATAACTAAGACAGACTATCAGCAGATAGCCCGAAACTGCAAAGATGAAGTCAGGAAAGCAAAGGCTCAGAATGAAAAACAGACTTGCAACAAAAGTCAAAGATAATAAAAAAAATTCTCTCAACATATAAACAACAAGAAAAAAGTCAAGGAAATGGTAGGTCCACTTAAGAGAGAGAATGGCAAGGAAGTAGCAGGCAATAGAGAGAAAGCAAAGCTGCTTAACTCATTCTTTACATCAGTCTTCACACAAAAAGAAACAATAGCCCAACCTACCAAAAACCTAACTGAAAAAGAAAGACTAGAAATAAAAATTAAAATAAGCAAGGACATGGTTAAAGAACACCTATCTGATCTTGATGAATATAAATAACCAGGACCTGATTGATTGCATCCTAAAGTTCTGAAGGAACTGGCAGATGTCATCTCAGAAGCATTGTACCATATCTTTCAAAAACCCTGGAGCATCAGGAAACTACCAGAGGTCTGGAAAAGAACTGATGTGGTTCCCATCTTCAAAAAAAGGAAAAAGAAAAACAAACCCGGGAAACTACAGACCAATCAGCCTAACATCAATAATCAAAAAGCAGATCTGCAAACACCTAGAAATAAATAAAGTTATAACTAGAAATCAGTATGGGTTTGTTAAAAACAGATGATGCCAAACCAATCTTATTTCATTCTTTGACAAAGTGACTAAATTAGTAGACCAATGAAATGCTGTGGACATGGTATACTTAGATTTCAACAAGGCATTTGGCAAAGTAGACCACAACTTACTTCTTGGTAATCTAGAAAAAGGTGGAATAGACAGCATCCCCTCCAGATGGAATTGTAACTGGCTGACAAACCATACGCAATGAGTCATCCTTAATGGTACTACATCTACATGGAGGGAAGTAAGCAGCGGGGTGCCACAAGGTTCTGTCTTAGGCCCAGTACTTGTCAATATCTTCATAAATGACTGAAAAGAGGGAATATAGGGGGAACTCATCAAATTTGCAGATAACACTGATCTGGCTGGAATAGCCAACATCCCAGAAGACAAGCTCAGGATCCAAAAAGATCTTGACAGACTTGAATAATGGGCCCTATACAACAAAATGAAATTCAACGTAGAGAAAAGTAAAGTCTTAGGCAAGAAAAACCAAAAGTACACATACAGATTAGGTGAAATCTGGCTTAATAGCAGTACTTGTGAAAGGGATCTTGGAGTCCTAGTGGACAATCAATTAAATATGAGTCAGTAGTGTGTGGCGACAGCCAAAAAGCCAATGCAATCCTAAATTGCATCAAGAGAGGAATTGAATCAAGATCATGTAAGGTACTAATACCACTCTATAAAGCCTTAGTAAGACCACACCTACAATACTGCATCCAGTTTTGGTCACCACACTCTAAAAAGATGTTGAGACTCTAGAAAGAGCATAGAGAAGAGGATCAAAGATGATTAGGGGTCTGGAGGCTAAAACATATGAAGAACAGTTGCAAGAATTGGGCATGGTTAGTCTAGTGAAGAGAAGGACCAGGGGTGACATGATACCAGTGTCCAAGATTTGAGGGTCTGTCATAGAGAGGAGGGGATCAACCTATTTTTAAAAGTGCTGAAAACCAGACAAGAAACAATGGATGGAAACTGATCAAGGAGAGATTCAACCTAGAAATAAGGAGAAATTTTCTGACAGTGGGAATAATCAACCAATGGAAGAGCTTGCCCTCAGAAATCGTATAGAGTCTCCTGCTTGAGTAGGGGATTGGACTAGATGATCTACAAGATCCCTTCCAACTCTGTTATTCTGTATCTGAAAGACTTGCTTAAGTTGAGATCAACACACATTGAAAAGGACTAAGGGTGATATGATAGCAGTATTCCAATATCTAAGGTACTGCCACAAAGAAGAGGGGGTCAACATATGTACTCTCCAAAGCACCTGAGAGCTGGACAAGAAGCAATGGATGGAAACTAATCCTAGAAATAAGGAGAAAATTTGTGACAGTTAGAACAATTAATTACTGGCATGACTTGCTTTCAGAAGTTGTGGGTGCTCCAATATTGGATATTTTTAAGAAGAGATTGGACAACCATTTGTCTGAAATGTTGCAGGGTTTCCTGCTTGAGCAGGGGGTTGGACTAGATTTCCAAAGTCCCTTCCAACTCTGTTATTCTGTTATTTACAAGTCCATTCAGGCTTCTGGAAACACTATGGAGGTCTTTTGTGTTTTAGAATCTACCATATAATTTTTGGATCTTCTGGTGAGCTCCCAATTAAAGCACCAAGTGGATATGACCCTACCTAACATCCAAGAACAGAAAAAGTCAGCTGGATCTTGTCAATATTTTTAAATACTGCCTTTGGTCATTCAAATAATGTTACCTGCCAAGGTTTCATATTGTGAGGTGACAGTCTGCCTCCATGCTGTGCTGGTCGGTCCTTGATTTTGGTTGAGTCCATTGCATGTAAGGTATGAGCCAATGCATAGACAGCATTATAGATACTATAACCATGACCTAGCATGCTCATTTCAAAGAATGGTGCAGGAAGATCCTTTAAAGTTTCCTTTCCAGTACATGGTTTAAAGACGAGATTTAAGAGATTCATTTTGAAAAGGAAACAGTTGAATGCTTGTTGCCAGAATTCATGGATAAAACCATCTTTTTCTTCCCAAAAAGGATTTACAGTCTCAAGAAATTGTTGAAAACCTTTAATTTGCTTTGAGTGAATATTGAAAGAAAGAGCTCCATGGAAGATTTGGGGTTTAACATCAAGAATCTTTTGAAAGTGAAATAAGGTGAAATCAATTTGGGCTGTAGTAACCCATACCCTTTTTGGACTGTATTTCCCTTTTTCCCATGGAAATATGTAATGCATGGTCTGACTTGTTTGTATAGCAACTGTCAACCAAATAATGGATGCAGTTTCTCCATGAACAATGACAACTTTAGCTGTACTGAACATAAAATTCTTTAAAATGTCAATTCTGTCAAAGATCATTGTATCTATTTTATCAAAAAAATAGATATGTTTTGTCAACCTTTCTGAGAAAGCTGGACAGATTCCTTTTTGTAAAAGTATTTGTTCAACAGTTCGTAAGAAATAAGTTCCACTCTCATCATCTGTAGCCATGAGTCCAATCCACCACCATTGGAAATACAGAAGCAATTGGACAAGTCCTTGATACTGAAGTAATTCACTGGGAACCATGCGGAGAAAAGTAGCAGAATGGATCTGATCATTGGATACTGGTTCAAATGAGCCATATGAAATCTTCTCAAAAGAAAAAAAAAGTGAAAACTTCAGAGTTCAAGCAGGGATTCTATTTTGTTATTTATTACAAATTATTGCTTCATTGATTGATTTAAGCACATCTTTTCTTATTCAGAAATGCCAGTACAAGTATGTTGATGAAGACTCTCAGTCATCCAGACAAAGGTGTCTGAAGGTTGAATAATGGCAATTAAACAAATTATTGTTAGCTTGAGTCATTTTGCTGCTCATCCAGTAGTTTGCTCTTGTTTTCTTCCTAGCGTGACTGGCCCAAAATCATCCAGCTGGCTTCATTTCAAAAAAGGATTAGAAATCCTATCACTAGGTTTCCACCCTGGTGCTTTAACTGCTACAACAAACTGGCTCCTAATATTCCAATTAGTCATGCCTAATTTAAATCATAGTATGACACCATCCGAAACTAGTGCATGCATTTATGAATATGATAATGTAAATACTGAAATCAATTCAGCTCTTTTTGTTTACACCTTATCACATCACTCTAAACTAAAAGACCATTATACTGCTATACTGTTAACGAAGGGGAAGAATTAATAAAAATGGAGATATTCTCATTTATTACCTGTGGAATCTTATAAAGATACAAGATATCTGCCATGCGGGAGGTTGTATCAGAGGCAAATCCCCCAATAACTCCTATTACATTTTTTGGTCCACCACATTTGTAGTTTGGAATGAACTTTTGGAATGAAGTGAAGAGCAGGTCCAAAATGGTGCGGTAAATCATCTTTGAATCACCGTAGCTGTCAAAGATGTGGAACCCAAGAGTAACGTTGGGTAAAATCTTGGGATTGTTATTGATCTCATCAATAGCAAAGACCAAGGCTAGGATATGCTGGTAGAACTTGGTCACCACTCTGGAAATGGAGGACATTTTGGTTAGATGATAGTTTTAAACAGCACACAAAATCAATATGTTTAGGACATACTGATGTAGCTTTGAATGGAGAATTGTATGTGCCTTAGTATACAAAAGGAACACAATTTAAGTAAAGAATCAAATTAGCATCCTTTTTGAAAATGTATTGTGATAATCATGGATGGATTGTAGCTTCAGGCTTTCATGCCATATCATGAAACATGTTTGGATAACTTTTTAACCAAAGTAATCTTTGATTTCTGAGAGTTGTTCTCAGCAGCAGTTGTAAAAACAGAATTTTAATTCCACTTTCTTCCTTTTGATAGCTTGGTTCTTCATGATTGTTTTGATTATACTGAGGATCAGTCATCCAAGCTGGGTTGTCCAAATAATTTTATTCATAACTGGCAAAATGTCTAAAGCCATTACTAAGAAATAATCTCAACAGGATCAAATCTATACATGTGCATAGAAACCTATAACAGTATCGCTTATATATGAATATAAGGACTAATAAAAGAATCAGTATAGGAAAAAAATAGAGCAAACAAAAGTTTGATTACTGATGACAACATTTGAACTCTGTACTTCTGATCTTTAGCAAAAGGTGTAATATGAAGAAATTTAAACCCAGTATATGTGGTCGTGATCATTAAGCATCTTATTTTATGATGGTTTTCCAATATACTCTATACCTCATTTTTTCCTACTTTCAGATCATGTATTCCTTACAAAGTTCAAAATAATATGTGTGTTATATCTCTTTATAAATGTAACTCTGGCATAATAAAGTCTGTTCTTCCATTTTCTCCTTCTATAAATGGAAGACTAAAAAACTATGCATTAGAACTGGAAGTCAGGAAGGAGACATAGCGATATGTGCAGATTTCGTGTTATTGTGTCCTTTTTGAATAATATTCTTCTATGTCCTAAAGTAGACCACAGCTGAATTTCCAAGTATTCGGTTGATAATATGACAAGATTCTCTTCACAGTGAAGCTTGAACATTTCATTTGTTGCTTATTTCAACAAATGGCTATTGTTTATTTTGATCCATTCAGCCATCCATCCATCCATCTACTCATCCATCCATCCTTTCAGAATTAAATACTTTGTAAACAATCAAATAAACATGAAAAGCCCACAGTAAAATAATATGTATTTTTATAAACTAGTGTCTATCGTGGGGGTTATGAAAACCACTTACATCGGGATGTTAAGTGGCTCCTGAGAAGGGTGTTTGTTAAAGAAAATGTTGAAGAAGACGTAATGGATATGAGACACCATCCCACCAATGAGGAAATCACCTGGTTCATACCATTCATGGGGGATGTAGAGAGGATCTTGTCTAGTACATGAAAAGGCATGCAACATGTTCACTCCATTGGGGAGAAATAATAGAAAAAACAGAACCAGCATCATTCCCATTCTGAAGACCATGTTCCCTCTGCACATTAACCCTTCCATTTCTCTCTACTACATTATTGCGACTGTTGACCAGATTTCAATTTGAGTGATCAAATGGCTGACGGCTTTATTTCCCAGAGGATCTTGTATTGTTTCTATCAGAACATCTTGCTTTCAGAAGTTGTGGTTGCTCCATCACTGGAGGCTTTTAAGAAGAGACTGAACAGCCAGCTGTCTGAAATGGTATAGGGTCTCCTGCTTGAGCAGGGAGTTGGACTAGAAGACCTCCAACGTCCCTTCTAACTCTGATATTGTATGTTCTACTGTATGTTCTTTCTCTCCCTCAAATTACAAAAGTTGGCTTTGAAGGTTAACTGAGAATCAATATTTGAATCCGATTTGTGTATTATGAAAGAGAAGCTGGCCATAATAACAGAGCCTTCCTATTTTCTTGTCTTTTGACAGAATACCAGGGTGTATATAAAACATTCAGATTTAATTGATTCCTCTTCTGGAAGACCTCTGGAGGTTTTAGCATAGAATATTATAGTGATTTCCATAGTTGTATGGAAGGTAATAGAACTGTTAAGGCATCAGTTGCATAAATTCTATTGGGACTTGAACACTGTTAAATACACTGATGACTCCAAAATGGGAATAGAAGTTATAAAAAATTCAATTAAATAATCATGGAAATCACCAGCTCCAAATTTCCCCCTACCATTGCAAAGCAACAAAAGACAAAAACCAAATCACCAGCTCAGAGGTTGCAGTGAAAAGCCATTTCTATGGTGCTAACTAGAAAATGGATAGAATCAATCAGTGGGGACAAATTTGACTCAGAGACAGCTTGACTCCATATATATATATTCATTCGTTTAATGACAGTTTAAAGTTATGAAGGCAGTGAATTATTACCATTTTTCACACTTATAAGCATTGCGGGATCCCTATGGTGATGTGATCAAAATTCACACATTTGGTGACTGGCTCATGTTTATGACAGTTGCAGTGTCCCAGTGTAATGTGATCATCTTTTGCGACCTTCTGACAAGCAAAGTCAATGGACTCACTTAACAATTGTGGCAAGAGAAGTCGTAAAATGGGACAAAAGTCATTTAATAACTTTCTTGCTTTGCAACAGAAATTTGGGGCTCAAATGTGGTTATAAATCAAGGATTACCTGTTTGGGAACTAGGCAGGACCATGGAATTCTAGCTTTGACTTTGCCTCAAGCTACTTAACCAAAATGTCATTGAAATGTATCTTCTCCCATATTGTTTGCCCAACACATCAAATACTTTAAAAAGAATATTAGGTTCATATGTCTGAGAGCAAATAAACTGTAGTTTATTTGAAATAGTTATCAATTATTGATTGATTGATTGATTAACATACGGCAGTTGAGAACAACTGGTTATATAGTGTCAGCCCTTAGTGACTACATTCAGGAGGATCTGTGTCTAGCCTGGTTCTTCAGGTCTTCCAATGACACCCCTATCACCACTGTAAAAGAGTCCATCCATCTTGCTGCTGGTCAGCCTCTTCCTCTGTTCACAACAGAACAGAATAACTGAGTTGGAAGGGACCTTGGAAGTCTTCTAGTCCAAACCCCTCTCAATTTCATTTTTGACAAATGGCCATCCAGTTCCTTCTTAAAAGCCTCCATTGTTGGAGTACCCACAACTTCTGAAGGCAAGTTGTTCCACTGGTTGAATGTTCTTTCTCTCAGGAAGTTTCTCCTTAATTCCAGGTTGCTTCTTTCCTTGATTAGTTTCCATCTATTGTTTCTTGTATTGCTTTCTGGTGCTTTGGAAAATAGGTTGATGCCTTCTTCTTCGTGGCAAACCCTTAAATATTGGAACACCACTATCATGTTACCCCAAAGTCACTTTTTTTCTTGTTTAATTTCCATCCATTGTTTCTTTTCTTGCCTTTTGCTGCTTTGGAAAATGGTTTGGCCTCCTCGTCTTTGTAGGACCTCCTCTAATATTCAGTTTGGAGATTTGATTAGAAAGCTATTAATCTAACCAGGTACATAAAAAGATTTGCAATCAGTGATCTACAACATATTGACTCACTTTGAGGCTTCAATTCAACTACTCTTAGCATTTTGAATGGAGAAATTATTTTAGGTTGGAGCAATGCAATGTATTACGTTTCATCAAGAGTGATTTGCATATAAGTAGTTCTCAACCTATGACCACAATTGAGCCCAAAATTTATGTTGCTAAGTGAGAAAGACGTTAAATGAGTTTTGCCCTATTTTACAACTTTTTTTGCTACAGTTGTTAAGTGAATCACAGTAATTGTTAAGCTAGTAACATGGCAGTTAAGTGAATCTGACTTCCCTATTGACTTTGCTTGTCAGAAGGCCACAAAAGGGGATCACAGGATCCTGGGACATTGCACCTGTTATAAACATGAACCAATTGTCAAGAATTCAAATTTTGATCAAGTGACCACATGGAAGCTGCAATGGTCATAAGTGTGAAAACAGTCATAAATCACTTTTCTCAGTGCCATTGTAACTTTGAATGGTCATTAAAGAAATAATTGTAAGTTGAGGACTACCTATACTTCTTAATCTAGTCTCCCAGGGAATTGCAAACCACCAATATCTGAAAGACTACCTTCCTTCCACTCTACAAGATTTTACCTTATATGTCTGTCCTGAATAGTTTATAGAGATGTTGCTGTGAAACATGATCTTGTGTTTCTCCACACATTGTATGGAATACTTTGTGTGTTTTGTCATGAAGAAGAATTATAAGATGAGAAGGACAAAGGACGAGGGGTAACATGATAGCAGTCTTCCAATATCTCAGGGATTGCCACAAAGAAGAGGGAGGAGTCAAGCTATTCTCCAAAGCACCTGAAGGCAGGACAAGAAGCAATGGATGGAAACTAACCAAAGAGAGAAGCCACCTAGAACTAAGGAGAAATTTCCTGACAGTTAGAACAACTAATCAGTGGAACAACCTGCCTCTAAAGGCTGTGAATGCTCCAACACTGGACATTTTAAAGAAGAGATAGATACCCTCTGTTGCAGAGAGTTTTATTATAATTTATTATAACGTTTTATTAAAAAGCAGAATTCGCTGCACCAGATGGATAGAGGGACTAGATTGATCTAGGATTTAAATTGGGATGAAACTTTAGTAGGGTGGGGAAAATAAGAAAGACAGGCTGTTTATGCAGATACAAATTACATGTGAGATGGATTACAAGTGCCATTATTTAACACTTGTAATGTGTTAAAAAACCCCACTATTTTCAAAGTCTCTATGGATTATCAGTTGAATTTTGGGGTGGCTTCAAGGACCATATGCAACATTTAGAATCAGAATAGAATTGGAAGGAACCATGAAGGTCTTCTAGTCCAACTCACTGCTTAAGCAGGAGGCCCTATACCATTTCAGGCAAGTGGCTATCCAGTCTCTTCTTTAAAATCTCCAATTCTGGAGCACCCACAACCTCTGAAGGCAATCTTTCCACTGCTTAATTGTTCTCATTGTTAGAAAATGTCTCCTTATTTCCAGGTTGCTTCTCTCCTTGATTAGTTTCCATTCATAGTTTCTTGTCTTGCCTTCTAATGTTTTGGAAAATAAGGTGACACCCGCCCCCATTCTTTGTGGTAGTCTCTAAAATACTGGAACACTGCTATCATGTCATCCATAGTCAAGCAACATTGTGTCATCTCTAACCAACCAACATCATGTCACCCTAATAAAAAAAAATATGGTTACTTGATTATTTATATTTTATAAATATAATTCTAGGATTGCCCAATTTTAGAACAACTCTGTGTTCTTACAAATTAAAAAAGAAAGAAATATCATAATATCATGAAAGATGATAATTGGCCAGAAGGAACAATAAAATCCTTTGCTGTGCCTTTTCTAGAAATGTGATAATCTTTGCTTAAACACAAAACAAATCAAGCATAAATGTTGCTATTTTTATTCTTAAAAGGCAGAGTACTACAGTATTAATCAAAATACTTTAAAATGAGAATTTGTACTTCAAGAGTGAGAAAGAGAATGGGGAATAGATAGAGAAATGCATAATAATAGATAGAAAGTATTTATTTCTCAGATTGTATTGAGCTTTGCCGCACCATTCTATACAAGCACAGACTTCAAAAGTTATTTTCGGTCTTGTTGGTTCTTATTAATTGTCCTTTGCTGTTTAGATCAGGCCTCAAAATGATGATATAACATTTTGGAACAAAGATGCAACCCAGTAATCCAGTGCTGGAAGCCAAAACGGAGAAGATCTCCACAGCCACCATGTATTTCCCTTTGATACTTAGATAAGTTGGGACAAAAGACAACCAGATGCTGCAAAAGACCAACATGCTGAAGGTGATAAATTTGGCTTCGTTAAATGTGTCTGGCAATTTCCGAGCAAAGAAAGCTACCATGAAGCTGATGACAGCCAGAAAACCCATGTAGCCCAGAATATAATAAAACATGTTGCCTGATCCTTCATTACATTCCATTACAATTTCTTCAGGCAGAGTTGTCATATCTAAATCTAGAAATGGAGGATCAGTACCCAGCCATATCACACAAATACATGTTTGAATAAGCGAGCCACACAAAACAATAGCAAATGCAAATCTTTTCCCTACCCATTTCCTTATTCCAGCTCCTGGTTTAGTAGCCATGAAAGCAAGAACCACTATGATTGTTTTGGCCAGGACAGAAGAAACAGCCACTGAGAAGATGATCCCAAATGTAGTTTGTCGGAAAAGGCAAGTCAGTAACTGGGGGCAGCCGATGAACAACAGAGAACAGAGAAAGCAGAGAAGGAGTGAAATAAGGAGAACGTAAGTGAGAATTTGGTTGTTAGCTTTGACAATGGGAGTCTTCCGGTGCTTAATAAAGATTCCAAGCACCAAGACTGTGGTTGTAGAAAGAGCAAGAGCCACAACAGACAAACCTATGCCTAGAGGATCAAGATAACTCAGGTAATTTACTTCCTTGGAAAGGCATTGATTTTTTTCTTTGTTAGGATATTGATCTTCAGGGCATTTGAAGCAGTCATTCATATCTTGGAGAAAGAGATAGAAACAGAGAGGACATAAAATGGTGCTATTATCCTTGTAGATTTGATCTAGATTTTCTCATACTGTGAAACAATGTTATTAGTTATAATACAATGTAATTAATAATTAGGGAAATTCCAAAATATTCTTTTAATTTAGGACAGAACCTAGGGTCCTTTCAAGTGGAATCCTTCTGATGAGCTTTTCCTGAAATTCCCAAACTGGTTTTTAGTGGATAAATTGGTTGCAGTTGGCAATTAATTAATTAGGTAACTAATTGATATAAAAGAAAACATTAATAAAAAAAAGAAAACACTAATCCAGTTTTCATTGAAAAACATTGCCAACCCTTTATGCATTTCCAACCCTCCATTGCATAGGAAAAAATGAATTCTACTAAGAATCTGAATTCTAGGGCAGTTGAGATAGGAGCTATCATTAATAAAATGTGAAAACATTTAACATTCTAGCTATCAGTTGTTTCATCCTCCCAGTGTTCCATTGATTATTGCCTCTGATTACAGGGCACACTGATCCACAAAATGAAAGTAGCCTGGTGCATTAGGCCAATTCTGCTTACATGATAATTCAGTGTATTTGGATAAACTATGATGATGTCACACATCAAGGAAGCAAATTATATAATTTGCAACAGTCACACCAGGTCATTTTAATGACAGTCAATATGAAATTTGCACCACTTGGACAAACGGTTGACTCCAATCCTACAGGTCTTTAGGAAGGTGGATAAGATATTATTTCCCCCCCAAGTTCTGGGATCCCAATGTGAGAGTTATAGAAGTTTTCATTTTTCTTTATCATTTTATTGCTTGATATGCTTTGATGTCTTATGTTATTCTGTTCCAATTATTTCATGATTTTTGTCTTTTGTACACTGTTCAGAGTTACATAGTTTGGGGGGATGAGAAGCAGAGTCACTTAAGTTAAGAACCAATAAAATTATATAATAAATAAATTTGGACCCAATACATATCTCTGTCTAACTCCTCTCGCTACTGCTATTTTTTTTAGTGATATATCCTTGATTATTGCACCTGGTATTCAATGTTATATTTTCATGAATATTAATGAGCAGCAGAAACAAACTTTTGTCTATTGTAGGGTATTCAAATTTACACTGCCGTTTAGATCTAAATCTGGTATCAAAAGCTGACCTAAAGTAGATGTTGTAGCACCATAGCATGGTCTAACATTGATTGGCCTGCTCTAAACCCAGCATGTTCATCCCTCCAAGTGTCTTCAAATACAAACCAGTCACTTAATTTATCTTGTAGATGTTTAGCCTATATTTTGTTGATCAGACTTAATGAACTATTTGGTCAAAGTTAGATGGATCATGTCTTTTGACCAAATCCCAGGTTTTGGGTATAATGGAACAGCAAGTGAAGCTAACAATCTATTGCTGTGAAAAGTGAAGCTAACAATCTATTGCTGTGAAAAATGAAAACCCCCATTCCAAATTATTTTTTTATTACTTCACATGTACCTTAATAAAATCTGAATTAGGGGCTTTCCCACATTTCAGCTGTTTAATTGTATTCCTGAATATGGGGGCCAATTGGGAAGAGAGATCACATCCAGCTCCAGATTCAGCAATAACTTTTCAGGTATAGAAGCAGAATGAACTTTGATTATTTATGAAGCATTTTTTCACCATACATTCTTATAGCTCATATCAAAAGTATAGCATAACAGGGGAAGTATTGGTAAATCTTCCTCTTCCAATCATGCTGTACAATAAAACTAAATTTATGACATATATGTTTTATTTGTAGTTTATAGTATGGTGTTCCCTACCTGTCTGGTTGGAAATCTTTCCTGATGGACATTCAGCACAACCATAGCAGCAAAATGGTTCCCCTTCTTTGCTTTGTCTGCTATAGCCTGGAAGACAGCGGTGGTTACACAGAGACAAGGGCACAACCTACCCATGGGAAAGAAAAATCCATTTATCCACATTTGTTATTTAGTTAAGCTTCAACGTGGTGTTGTACTCAAATCGTGGTATTATGGACTTTAGGATGATTTTGTGCCCAAAATATTGTTAACCCATGGAGGATGAGAACCTTCCCTCCCAGATTGTAGGTATTGGTTTTGAATTCTATCAGATGCTATGGATAGAAGCAACACTGGTTGAATACTTCATTCTAGCCTTCTTTAACTTGGTAAGGAAATTGATAAACAGGTATCAGCATAAATTCCCAGGGTTTTCAGAAATCTCTGAAAACTTACTTATTGAGAAATGTATGGACTTTGTTGTCCCAAAAGTGTTTTTTTTCTCCAAAAGGCAATAGGGCTTTATTTGGTTTTTTTCTTTGAAAATATTTTGCTTCTCATCCAAGAAGCTTCTTTGGAATAACCATGACCTGGATGATTGAGAACCCCCATGGACATTATGGACTTTCTTACTCTCTCTCTCTCTCTCTCTCTTTTTTAAACTACCGTTGGTTTTGAGATATCTACAGCTAATACCTCTGAATATATAATTAACATCTTTTTGACATCTTTCTGTAGCCCCAAGAACTAGATGTTTTGAAATGCTTTCTGTTATTTCTTATATTTATATTCCACCTTTAAAGTGGTGTACAAAATCATCTTTTCCCCCTGCAGCAACAACACTGCAAAGTAGGACAAACTGAAAGATAGTGTCTGTCTCCAAGTCACCCATGGCTGAGAGTGGATTTGAATCTGGCTCTCTCAAATTTTAGTTCAAACTCTTCATCGTATATCATACTTTTACATTTTCACATGATTTATTCACAAGCATTTTGTTCAAAGATAGTGTTATAACCCATGGACTCATGAGGAAACTGATGTGATGGAATGTGCACCTGAAGAAGTAGTGGGGGCTAGGAGAGTTTTGGCAACACAGAGTTTTCTCAGAGAGAGGCCTGGATTAAGTCCTGAGTTGAATAGGGGAAATTAAAGTAAATAACAACAACAACAACAACAACAACAATAACAACAATAACAACAACAACAACAATAACAATAATAATAAAGTTGGAAGGGACCTTGAAGGTCATGTAGTCCAATCTCCTGCTCAGGCAGGAAACCCTATACCATTTCAGACAAATGGCTATCCAGTTTCTTCTTAAAAACTTCCAGCGTTGGGGCATTCACAGCTTTTGGAGGCAGGTTGTAAGTAAACTCACGCTAGAATCTCTCATGATATATCTAATAAGTTAGAAATAGCTTTAGTTTGCCAAGATTCTGTCTATTATATGTAAGCAAATAAAGCATTGAACTTGATTGAATATTGCTGTGTCCTCTCTGATCTTGAACCTGAGTCTAGGTTTGGGGGATCTCAACTTGTTTGCTCCACATTTACTTTTATTTACTTTTTATTTATCAAGCTACTTGTTTTGTGCCCCTCCTTGGCATTTCATTCAACTCATGGTATCTTATGTCCATCATTTAGTTCTGTAATGATATTTTCTTATTTGACTTAACCAATCAGAGGAGAGCTGCAAGGATTTATGAAATGGGGAAATGTGTTCCTTACAATTCCCATAGCTGACTGTTACCCTTAATGAGGATGAATGTGACTCAAACATGCATGAGGTTTAGTGAAGATGCAAAATTTATATCTTGGTGTTTAGTCCTACCTCTCCAAATGTATAATGCCAGGTGATAATCTTCTCATTAATAGACAACTGTTTGTCCCATGGAGCTTGAGGATCCATTTTCCCGACTTTCACTTTTAAGAAAGATTGATTTGGAAAAGTTATCCAGTTGATAATATCAAATCTACCTACTAATTCATCATTCTCATTAAAAAACAAGGTGTCTCCAGCAGAGTTGTTAAATGAGATCTCCTTCAGAAAAGGGTGAATCTTTAGGTAAAGAAAATCAAGGGTAAGTTTCACAAAATTGTATTTACCTGTTTATTTCTTAACTACAGTACAGTACCATCCACAGTAGCATCCACTTTTAAAACATCTCAACAGTGTGCAATAGATGTACCCGCTGAAAATCAAGGCACTTAAATTTATAATTCAGAAGGACAAAGGAGAAAAGTAGCAATAATAATTAAAATTAGCAATATAAGCAATTAAAGACTGGTATATAAGTTTAGGTGATTCAACAACAGCTCCAAAACCAGTTCTGTCCTCTGAGTCTGAAAACTGTTAAGTAGCAAGCTAGTGGTAGAGTGCCTACATGTTTCAGGTTTCATACACAAGTTTATTTCTCATCCATGATCGAATAGTGGATTCACTCTGTTTATTTTGTATCAGCCAGGCCTTATTGAGGAGTAAAACTAGATTCTCTGAGAGACTGAATCTCTTCTTCAAGATCTAACTGCTGACAAGGCCTCTGAAAAGGGGTAGAATCATTAAATTATTCATCTCTGTTCCATTGGAATGACTTACTATCTGTGTCTACTATTTGGCCTATCTGTGCCAAATTGTCTATTATCCGCCAAGTCATGACACAAATTAAGAAGTATGGGACAAAGGTTAAGAAGTATGATGACATTGGGACCCATATATTGTCATTTGATGGCATTTGCAGATTGTTGTAGGTGCCTATGCTAGGAATGCAAATTATTTATTTTAGATTTAATTACTTTTCATCCCACTATAACCTCATGAAGGAAACTAACTTTGAAGGAAAAGATGTTGCAGAGAAACAGTAGATGGGAAAAAATTATCCCTTTCAGTTTGGGTAGTTTGTCCGTACTCGAATGAACAGGTGTATATTCAACTGCTTTTTGTATAATGACTTAGAGTTTAATGACTGAACCACAGTCCTACTTGGTAGGAATAACACATATTCTACATCCTAAATTGCTATCTACTCATTAAAAAGGTAGGCTTGCTTAATGTGAAGGACATTACCTGAAAATGTTGTAATTTTGAAGACTCAACATAGTGTTCATCAATCCCCAATCTGTATTTACTTCTGGATGAATATATAGCATGGAAAGCATGAGCCACAGCATAGATTGCATTGTAGATGCTGTAGCTTTGACTAGTCATCTGCATTTCAAAATGAGGTCCAGGAATGTTCTCCAGCTGCTCATTTCCAGTGCAGGATGTCAGTTGATTCTCCCCTGCACCTGCATCTTCAAATACACAGACAAATGCTTGTTCCCAGAAAAGCTTGACAAAGCCATCCGCTTCAGAACGTGGATTCAAATACTGAAGGAAATTTTGGAAATCCTTCACTTCCTTAGAATGAATTGCAAATGATAAGGCTCCATGGAAGATCTGTATACTTATATGTCTGTGATATGTTTCAGATGAGAAATCCCAAGGAGCAGTCACAATCCACACTTTGTCAACAGGATGTAATTCAAAATTGTCAACCATGAACTCTAACCAATGAATAGCCAACATGGCGTGTGTATCTGCCTTTGCAATAACTACACTGGCATTTGACTTATGGAGAGATAGAACTATATTCTTTAATTGATTGACCAGTTTATCCAGGTGAAAAAAATACTCATGTTTATGTGTTCTCTCTGTGAAGGCTATACAGATCTCTCTCTCAAAAAGCAGATGTGTTAAGGTCTGCACAAATATTTCCCCTTTCTCATCTCCTAGGGCAATGATCCCAACCCATTTTCCACTGAAAATGCAACAGAAGCTGGACAAGTCCATTCAACTGATAAGTTTCACTAGGAGTCATCTGGTATATGAAAGCAAGTTGATATTTTTCTCTTACTGCTGGAGAAAAGAAGTTATAGGTGACCTAGAAAAGATTAGAGAGATTTTCATCATTGGGTTAGCAGAGTTTATCCATTTGTTTGATACCTATATATATATTTATCTCATTTTCAAGAATTTCAGACATTTTTAAAGAAAGGCAATGAAGACAATATGATGTATCATATGATGTTGGACTGGTAGTGAAGAGATCTAGGTTCTAATTCCTCATCAGTAATCAACATTTATTGGTAACTTTGGGACAATTGTTCTTTTTAGTCAATCTACTTTACAGGGTTGGTACTAGGGGTGGGAAGGTTAGAAATGTGAAATTCTAGAAAAGGTGGAATATATAGTCAACAATGCACGCAGAATGTCATCCCATTTTAAACTTTTATTCCTATTTTAACTGAGCATTGGACCAAAAGACCTTGTATCAAAAAAGTTTCTTTAATATGTAGTTCCAAAATGGAAGAGGAATGAGAACAATAGAATTTGTTTCACTTAGGGGGATCTCAGACTTGTTTTCCCTACTAGATTTACCAGTTTCTTTCAATTTTCTTTTTCCTTTTAAATCATTTTAATCTCCAGAATTCTGAAATTCTAATCTCCTTTCAAGGGGATTTTATATTATGTTATTAGAGAAAGATCAATGCTGGATCTTGTTAAGTCCCATGAAATAGCTGAATACTTCCAGTTGATCTGAGGGCTATCCAGAGTTGGCATGGTATGAGCTGATGGTATGAGCTGATGTCATTTGAGTGCGATTTCAGGTGGTTTAAGATTTAAGGGGTGAATTAGATGTTTTAAGTATCTCCAAGTCTCAATGCATCCCTTTTAAACTGAGAGCTTCTGCACTGGAGACAAAATTCTTTGTGGGTGTCATCACACTTAGCCAAATAAAGATTCTATTCTATTCTATTCTATTCTATTCTATTCTATTCTATTCTATTCTATTCTATTCTATTCTCTGTTCTGTTTTACACTCTACTCTACTTTATTCTTCTCTACTCTATTCTAAAAACTCAGCCCAAATTTTGAAAATTGTAAAATGGAAACCAAGTTTTGTTCCCACCCATTCCAGGCTCACGTAGTTCCTCATTTTCTAGAAGAAAATTCAGGTGCATTGCCACAGCAACTCTAGCTTGTGTTCCATAGTTAGTTGTGTTCAGATACATATATTATCTCTGTAGCCATCAGGACAAGAAGCACTTAGTAGTAGATATTGTTCATCAGCTTAGCTAATCCCTTAATGATGGTGAGTAATCTTACAACTCATGATAGTGAATTTTATCATTTAAAAGACATATGAATAGAAGTTACTATATTCAGATCTTAACATGTTTCCTTAAGGAGCAACCCACCAGTCAGCAAGGATGGTCATGCTGAATCTGAAACATCCTGTTTTCTTCGAATCCAATATTGCACACTTTTATATAGAAACTATTTTTGTAAAGGCAAAGAAAAAAAATCTATACTGTTGTATTGTACCTGGAATCTCAGGGGAGACCATTATATATTGTATAATATATTTTGTAAGATTAGGCATTGTTTTCCCAATCTCTACCAAATTTGCTGGAAAGATATCATATTAATGTTTAGTATTCTTGCCTAAAGATGCCATTCAAATGTTCCTGATCATCACTTTCGTAAACTATCAAAAATGGAATGGAGTGAAATGGCATGGCATGGCATAGCATGGCATGGCATGGCATGGAAAGGAAGGAAGGAAGTCTTGTCATTTTCTCATTTCACAAGTTTGATAGGTAAATAGTGAAATAGAAAGAGGGATAGATGGATACATACAATTTCCCAAAGTAGCCTGCAATTCTTGCTTACTTTGACAGTTTCCCACCTAAGTCTTGACAAGGTCCAGCTCTGTTTAGCTTTTGAGAGCTAACAAAATTCACTGAGTGCTGCCAGGAGTAAGTGACTCTAGTTTTTAGCTGGCACACCAGCTTTATTATTGCATTTTTTTCCAAGAGTTTGATAGGTAGCTAGATAGTGAGATAAAAAGAGAGTGTTGGATGGATACAATTTCCCAAAGTAGTTTACAACCCTTGCATATTTGACAATTTTCCACTCATGTCTTAACAAAGTCCAACTCTGTTTGGCTTTTGAAAGCTAACAAAATTCACTGAGCGCTTCCAAGGCGGAATGTTTTCTATTTTTCAATCTCTCTTAAATCTCCCTGTCAAGTGAACAAACAAATAAATTTGAATTACCATAATAATATTATTTTCAACTTATTACACTCTGGTTTCTCTCAAGTGGACTTTTTATTTTCACACTGGTTATTTTCATTTTACTGATAGAAACTTTCATTATCTCTACCATCTTACCTGGGAAATTTTGTAGAGAGTTAAGATGGAGGCCATATGTAAAGTGATTTCAGAATCAAGGCCCCCAATGGCTGCTATCAGATTCCTTTCAACATCACACTTGTAATTGGGGACAGTCTTGTTATGGCGAGATACAAGGTTCAGCGTATTTTGATTAGCCATGCGTGCACTGAAGTAACTGTCATAGATCTGGAACCCCAAGGTGATGTTGGGTAAAAGTTTTAGGTTTTCATTGATCTCATTGACAGCAAACACCATTGACAGAACATGCTGATAATTCTTGGGCACTGTGCTAGAACAAGAAGAACATTGTATGTATGCACACACAATCTTGTACAGTTGCTGGAAGCATGCTCCTGTTTAACACCCATAATGGGTATACATAACTTATAACAAAATGGTTGCAGCTAGAGGTTGTTGTACTTTAAAATAATTTTGTAGTTTTGAAATATATATTTAGAGTTGTATGGGCAGAATTCTGATGGAAGGAAGGAAGGAAGGAAGGAAGGAAGGAAGGAAGGAAGGAAGGAAGGAAGGAAGGAAGGAAGGAAGGAAGGAAGGAAGGAAGGAAGATGTGCTAAGGATCAAATGAGTTCCCTTACTGCACTGCATTCTATTCCTCCTCAGATGTTATTTAACTAAATGAAGGAATGTCCAGTCAGCTAGGATACATTAGAAAATACAGTATAGCAGCAAGAATTAACCTAAAGGATATTCTATTTTTAGAATATAAGATGTTTTTGAATGCTTAATTTATATATTATATAAAAGGCAATGTGAGAAACTATAGATAAAAATAAAAGTCATTGTGAAAACAGAAGTGGTATAAATATATTTTCAAAATTTTAAAGAAGCTTTCAGGACAAGCTATCATGGAAGTATGAGAAAATGGAGGATGAAAGCCTTGGACAACAGAATATATATATATATATATATATATATATATATATATATATATATATATATATATATATATATATATATATATATATATATATATATATATATATATATATATATATATATATATATATGTTTTCTGAGGTTTTCGCGGGTGTTTGTATGTAGGTCTTTGGTCATTCGGGTTCTCTCCCGCGTAAAATTGGAAGTGTCCTNAGAATTAAGGGAGTACTGGGATAGCTATTTCAAACTTTATTTAGTTTTCATCAGCCAGACATACCCTTCTGAGATTCGAACCTGGGCTGTCTGCATGTTAGGCAGATGTGTTAGCCCCTAGGCCACAGGCTCTTTCTCACTTTGTTAGCTACAAGAGACAGGGGAAGAGGATGAATGCTTTTTTACTTTGATGCACCCTTCCTCCCTTCCTCCCTCCCTCCCTCCTTTACTTCCTTCCTTCCTGAAAAAAGTGATTTTTTAAAAAACTTCATTAGGCCAGGCTTATATTTGTTGATGGCTTTGTTTATATGAACAAGATGAGCTTTGTCTTCTATTAAAAAGCATAACACCACATTTCTTTGTTTCTCATATCTACTTAGGGTGATTATTCAAACTTTAGTCCTTTTTATCAGAAAGGAAAAAAAAAGGTTTCCTTACGTATACATGTCTTCAACCATTGTCAGTGGATTCTCAGTGAAGGATAATGGATTGAATTTTGGCATGAAGAGTAGAGAAAAGATTGCACCAATGATGAAGTCTCCGAGCTGATAATACTCATGTTGAATAGGAAGGGAATAATTCACACAACATGAATTAGGAATTGGTTTCCCCTCAATCTGTGGAAACACTAAGAGTAGCCAAAAGAAGAGTTTTGACATCTGAAAGGATGAAGAAGTACCTTCTCTTAACACCAAATCCTTTACCTCAATCTAAAAGCCAGCATCATACTAAGAGCCACACTTAACGTTTTCCAGACTTCTGCACAATGTCTTCAGAAAAGGATAAAAGAAACAGACTGAAATGGGGTTACTATTGCAGGTGCCTATAGACTTATAAAGCTCAGTCAGTCTTTCCAGAATAGAAGATAAATCACAGCTCTTTGTGATAATGACAGGAGTTACCATCTCAAGAAGATTATAACCTCCATGGCATCAGGTGCATCAGAAATGATGAAGAAAACATGTTTATCATATCTTGCTATAGTATCTTAGACATGGAAATCATATCTGGATTTAACATGATGGGTGGGGGAATAACATGGAATAACTATAGGATATAGCTAAGAAAAAAGTAACTATGTTCCAATATGGTAAGAGGACACATAGTTTCACAGTAAATATATGTTTTACATCAGAGGTCCCTAAACATTTCCATTTGGAGGCCTGGAAGGAAAGGGAAGAGTAGGAAAATTTATGTGTGCCTGTGCATGCATAAACAGGCTGCTCACACCCCAGTGGCACTAGTGCCTGTGCACCTGTGCAAATGGAGCCACATGCGCCTGTGGTGCACTAGCATCCCATGTGCATGTGCAAATGGGCCGCTAGGACCTGCGCAACGCTGATG
Source organism: Protobothrops mucrosquamatus (assembly GCF_001527695.2). NCBI lineage: Eukaryota > Metazoa > Chordata > Lepidosauria > Squamata > Viperidae > Protobothrops > Protobothrops mucrosquamatus. The sequence continues at coordinate 178,772 of NW_015386978.1, forward strand.
GTGGCGTTAGCCCTCCCACCCAATACTGGCAGCGGCACTAGTGCCCCTGTGCATACACAAATGGGGCCACTAGCACCAGCACACATGCATAAACGGGGCCACTAGTGCATGTGCAAATGGGACCATTAGCACCCATGTGGAAGCTAGTTCCCTCGCAGCAGCGCTAGCATGAGTGGGGGGGAATGCGTGTACACCAGGCCATGGACTGGTACCGGATGGCGGCCCATAGGTTGGGGAACCCTGTTTTACATGGCCAACAAAGCTCTTTGACTCCATCACTTTTTAAAAAACACTAAAATAACAAGGTCTATTTGAGAGAATTCTGCCTAAGGAATTGACTATTGCTAAATAATTCACATATTCAGCTATAGAATCTGCTTCCATATGAACTTGTAATGACCAGTATCTTAGAACGCCATGCAGAGAATGGAGATCAATGGTTACTAGACATAAGGCTGGTATCATACCTCCAGTACTAGAGAGAGTTTGGTTCTTAAGGACATGGGCATATACATTTTTAAGGTTCCAGTAGGCATCCCTTTGATGGAGTGCATAGTCCTTTGACTTTATCCATTAAATATCTTGTATTGTACTCTTCAGTATTTAACATAGTTTGTAGCATGACCCCAAAGAACCATAAAATTATTTTAAAGCATCTAAAAATACTTGGATGGGAGAGGCAACATGGGATCCCTTTTTTTGCTAATACTTTCCATTTTAGATATAAATAAATCACCCATTTTTATTTTGATAAATGATTTTTTTCTCCATTTTTCACACCCTCACTTTGTGAAGCAGGTTTGCCAAGAATTCAGGCAGGTTGAAATATGTTAGCTTCTTATGGCTTTACATGAAGGAGTCTAGAGTGAAAATTTTGAGTCCAGTGTTTCTCAACCTTATCAATTTTAAGATGTGTGGTCTTCAAATCTCAGAATTCTGCAGGCTCTAGACACCCAAACATTTTTTTCTCATCAGGAAACTTCCCCAGACCCTGAGAAGGATTGTTCTTTGCCCATTGTACATTATATATTTTTACTATATGAATTACAACAAAATGTATTTGGGTTTCCCCATATTGTGGGTTTTAACTTTAAGCCATGGTTAGCAGTGTTCCTAACTGTACCAGTCATAATAAACAGAACTTATAATTAAACTCTTTTAATGGGAGGATACACAGTATGAAATGGAGGATAAAAGTGAATCTAGAGTTAGAGAAAGCATATTATTTTCTTTGAAAATGTGAAGGATCATTATAGGTTCTACAAGATGCAGAGAATCATTTTTATTCACAGCATTAGGACAAGCTTTGTATTAACTTCTCAGATTGTATTGAGCTTTGCCTCACCATTCTATACAAGTACAGATCTTTCAAAAGCTATTTTCCTTTTTGTTATTTCTTATTAATTGTCCTTTGCTATTAAGATCAGGCCTCAAAATGATGATATAACATTTTGGAGCAAAGATGCAACCCAGTAATCCAGTGCTAGAAACCAGGATGGAGAAGATCTCCACAGCCACTATGTATTTCCCTTTGGTACTTAGATAAGTAGGGACAAATGACAACCAGACGCTGCAAAAGACCAACATGCTGAAGGTGATAAATTTGGCTTCGTTAAATGTGTCTGGCAATTTCCGAGCAAAGAAAGCTACCATGAAGCTAATGATAGCCAGAAAACCCATGTAGCCCAGAATATAATAAAACATGTTGCCTGATCCTTCATTACATTCCACTACAATTTCTTCAGGTAGAGTTGTCATATCTAAATCTAGAAATGGAGGATCAGTACCCAGCCATATCACACAAATACATGTTTGAATAAGCGAGCCACACAAAACAATAGCAAACGCAAATCTTTTCCCTACCCATTTCCTTATTCCAGCTCCTGGTTTAGTAGCCATGAAAGCAAGAACCACTATGATTGTTTTGGCCAGGACAGAAGAAACAGCCACTGAGAAGATGATCCCAAATGTAGTTTGTCGGAAAAGGCAAGTCAGTAGCTGGGGGCAGCCGATGAACAACAGAGAACAGAGAAAGCAGAGAAGGAGTGAAATAAGGAGAACGTAAGTGAGAATTTGGTTGTTAGCTTTGACAATGGGAGTCTTCTGGTGCTTAATAAAGACTCCAAGCACCAAGACTGTGGTTGTAGAAAGAGCAAGAGCCACAACAGACAAACCTATGCCTAGAGGATCAAGATAACTCAGGTAATTTACTTCCTTGGAAAGGCATTGATTTTTTTCTTTGTTAGGATATTGATCTTCAGGGCATTTGAAGCAGTCATTCATATCTTGGAGAAAGGGAGAAAAACAGAGGAGACATAAAATACATGAGAAGTGGCTGACAGCCTTGTAGATCTGATCTAGATTTTCTCATGGTATAATGCAAAATAGTTAATTCTAATACAATGTGATTAATAATTACGGTAATTCCAAAATACTCCTTTTGTTTAGGACAAAAGCTAGGCTCCTTGCAGGCAGAATCCTTTTGATGAGCTTTTCCTGAAATTCCCAAACTGTTTTCTAGTGAATAATTTGCTTGCACACTAGTTAGGTAGCTAGTTGATTCATTAAAAACACAAAACAAAACACTAATCCATTTTTCATTGAAAAACCATCCCAACCCTTTAAGCTTTGGGCTACAGTTTTAAAGATTTCTATGGCATAGAAATTCTACTAATCAGAATCCAAATTAAAGGACAGTTGAGATAGGAGCTCTTGTTAAAAAAAAGAAGACTCCCTTTTTACATTTAGTCCCTATTCCTGGTAGAGTCGGGATGACTGGATAGAAAATGTGAAAACATTTATCATTTTAGGCAGCAATTGTTTCATCCTCTCAGTGTTCTATTGTCTTGTTGGCTCTGGTTACAGGGCACATTCAACCACAAAATGAAAGTAGCCTGGTGCGCTATGCCAACCCTGCTTAGATGAAACCATGATGATGTCACACACCAAGGAAGCACATTATATAATTGGCAACAATCACATCAAATTATCATAATGAGTCAGTATGAAATTTCCACAGAACTAACTGGATGAACAGTTGGTTCCAACCTTGTAGGTCTTTAGGTGGTTAAGATGTGGCTTTCTCCCCAGGTTTGGGGATCACGTTTAGTGGGATTCCCAATGTGTGAGTTGTAGAAGTTTTCTTTTCTTTATCATTTTATTGCTTCATATATTTTAATGTGTTATGTTATTCTGTTCTAATTATTTCAGATACTTTTGTCTTTTGTACCCTATCCAGAGCTACATAATTTGGATAAGTGCATACATAAATAAATAAATTTGGGAGGATGAAAAATAGAATCACTTAAGCAAGAACCAATGAGATTACATAATAAATAAGACAATACACATCCCTGTCTAACTCCTCTTTTTACTGCTATTTCCTTAGTGACCTAGCTTGTGTTTTCATGAATATTAATAAGTGAGAAGTGTTCTGTATTCTGCTGTACAATAAAACTAAATTAGTGATATAAATGTTTCATTTGTAGTTTATAGTATGGTGTTCTCTACCTGTCTGATTGGAAATCTTTCCTGATGGACATTCAGCACAACCATAGCAGCAAAATGGTTCCCCTTCTTTGCTTTGTCTGCTATAGCCTGGGAGGCAGCGGTGGTTACACAGGGACAAGGGCACAACCTGCCCATGGAAAAGAAGAATCCATTTTAGCCACATTTGTTATTTAGTTAAGTCTCAATGGGGTATTGCACTCAAATTATGATATCATGGACTTCAGGATGTTTTTATGTTGCTAAGGAAGAAGTTATCCTTAGCTCCTAGAGTGTAGATATTGATTTTGAATTTTATCAGATGCCATGGATAGAAGCAACACTCATTGAATACTTGATTCTAGCCTTCTTTATCTTGGTAAGGAAATTGGTATTATATTGATACATACAATAGGTACAGTATAAATGTAAATTCTCAGAGTTTTCAGCAATATCTGTTCATTACTTTGCAAAATCATGAATAATACTAGGCAGAACAATTCTCTATGGGTTTTTTGAAATTCATTTAACAAAAACAAAGTTGCTTCAGAATGGATTTCAAGAGGAAGAAAATTGCAAATAAATGCTCATAAATGAAATGTGATATCCTTGACCTTTTGTTATGACAAGCTGTGAAGGGCTCCTCTTTCATTGTATCTTCCACTGTAGGTCTCCACAACAGGCCATGGTGATGGACAAAATAATGCCACCTGTATGGTGATGTCACAGCACAACCTCACCCTTACACACTGGTATCTCGACATATGACACAAACATGTAAGTCAGAAGGTTTATGTTATGAAACTATAACATAGCTTTTGTTCTTTGTGCCTCTTCCTACCTCTCCAGTGTCTTCAACAATCTGCAATTGAATTGCTTTTTCACATTTTAGTTTAGTTCAGTTCAGTTTGGTTCACACTCTCACATGAAGATTCCTTCATTTTTCACCTCCTGGATTTTTCAATAGCAATAGCAACAACAATAGCAATAGTACTTACATTCATACAATGGTTCATAGTGCTCTACAGCACTCTTTGGGAGGTTTACAGTACCAGTATATTGCCCTCAACAATCTAGCTGCTACTTTTACTGACTTCAGAAGGATTGAAAGCTGAATCAACCTTGAGCCCTATCAGGATTGAACTCCAAGTTGTGGGCAGAGTTAGCCTGCAATACTGCATTCTAACCACTACACCACCACAGTTCTTTTCAACTAGCAATGCTACTGATTCTGCCTTTCGAAAACTAATGCATGCTTTTGGGACACTGTCCCAAGAATCTCTCTTTCCTCAACTCCATTTTTTCTAAATCTAGAACATTTAGAAAAACTATGTACACTCATTATAATTGGCCAGCATCTCAAACCAGAACCTGCTGGATCTTTGACTTTCCAACTTACATATACAATGGATGAGAAAGTTTTAAATTACATATCACTTTGTCTTGATTCCCACTCCTTGTTTAGTAACTATTTTTGTTAGTGGCCATTGACAAAAATGACAGTAATAAAAATTAATTTTCTAAGCAATGAGCACATTTATGACCAAATTTTGTGTGCCTGGCCATAATGCAAAATGACCCAGTCTGCCCCCATCCTCTCCATGGGTCCTTAGGTTTTAATGTCTGATTTTAATTATTTGTGTTTTAATCATATATGTATAGACATATTTTTATGACTGCAAGCTGCCCAGAGTTACCCTATGATAAGATTGGGGGAGGGGGCAATAAATGTTATAAATAAAATTAAAATAAATAATGCATGCTGGAGTGAGAGTAATACTGGCACAGTTGTACAAGAGAACTTTATCTTGATGAGATAATAACAACTAGTGATCTTTATCTGTCTCTCTCATAGTCATGTGTTCACTTAACATGTGAAGCTTAATAACCTGGCTGTTGTAATAGAACATGGTCTCTAAATAAGGAGTGGGTTTCATTTTGTTCTAGATTTATCTAACTTTAAAAAGAATGCCAAGTCTTATTCTATAATACCAATACCAAGTATTGTAGAATTATGAAATTGTTTGACTTGGACTGTAGAGACCCAGGATTATGTTCTAATCTGAGGGACAGAAGGTCACTGGTTAAGTTTGGAGAACCACTATCTCTTTTGTTTTACCTCTTATGATTGTTGTAGAGAAATAAAATTGGAGAGCTACTTGCATCATTTATTAAAGAGGATGAGTAAGATATAATACACTTAAATGAAATTTATATCAGAAAAGTTTAAATGTGAAGCACTGTTTGGCCAGAAAGAGGATGTCATTTTAAAAAGAAATGATTGATAATATTATTGCATTAAAAGTTACTTATTGAGAAATGTATGGACTTTCTTTGTCCCAAAGGTGCTTTTTTCCAAAAGGCAACTGAACGTTCTTGTTGTTTTTTCTTTACAAATGTTTCAATGCAGCTCTAGTTTGATAAGATTCTCTCTATTAGGCTTAAGCAAATAAAGGATTGAATTCAATTGGATATTCAAGTGCTATCTCTGGTTCTTTAACCTGATGATTTACAACATATTTCCTCCACATTTACTTGTATCTAAGACAAGCTACTTCTTTTGTGCCCCTTCTTGATCTTCATTTACCTCAGTGTCTCTTCTGTTCATCATTTAGTTCTGTATTGATATTTTGTTATTTGACCTAACCAATCAGAGGAGAGCTGCAAGAAATTATGAAATGGAGAAATATGTTCCTTACAATTCCCTTAGATGACTGTTACCCTTAATGAGAATGAATGGGACCCAGTCATGCATGAGCTTTAGTTAATATATAAACTTTATATCTTGGTGTTTAGTCCTACCTCTCCAAATGTATAATGCCAGGTGATAATCTTCTCATTAATAGACAACTGTTTGTCCCATGAAGCTTGAGGATCCATTTTCCCGACTTTCACTTTTAAGAAAGATTGATTTGGAAAAGTTATCCAGTTGATAATATCAAATCCACCTACTAATTCACCATTCGCATTAAAAAACAAGGTGTCTCCAGCAGAGTTGTTAAATGAGATTTCCTTCAGAAAAGGGTGGATCTTTAGGTGACGAAAACCAAGGATAGGTTTCACAAAATTGTATTTATCTGTTTGTTTCTGAACTATATATACCACCCATTCTCAAAACATCTCAACAGTTTGCAATATATGCACCCACTAAAACTCAAGGCACTAAAACAGTTAGATTTACAATTTAAAAGAACAATGGAGATAAATAGCTATAATAATTAAAATTAGCAATGTGAGCAATTGAAAACTGGTACACAAGTTTAGATGACTACCCAACAGCTCCAAAACCAGTTCTGTCTTTTCAGTCTGAAATCTGTTAAGCAGCAAGCTAGTGGTAGAGTAGCATAATCCTCAATTAATATCTCATTCCAAGTCCAGAATGCACATACCTGTCCTGTGTCTGATTGCCTAACTCCAGATTTTCCTCTCTTGCAGGAGGAAAACACTTCCTCAACTGCTTTTCTTTGCTGTGCAGGCTATGCTTCCCTAAAGGTCCTAACCCCTTGACCTTGATTAATTAATTATTAGCTGTCTGAAATTGGCATGATCCTAATCAATTTCACCCCAAAGGTTTCTTTTTGTCTCCTAAGCAGCTGTGTCAGGCCATTCCATTCAAGATGCATTCCTCACTGTGTGTTTGCTTGTTGTTGTTCAGTCACCAAGAGTTGTGACCAACTCTTCACAGCCCCATGGACAATAGTATATCAGATTTCCCTGTCCTCCACTATCTCCTGGAGTTTGCCCAAATCCATGTTCATTGTGTCAATGACACTATCTAATCATCTCATGCTCTGCCGTCCTCTTCTTCCTTTTCCTTCCATTTTTCCTCAATATTAGAGTCTTTTCTAATGAGTCCTCTCTTCTCATTTGGTGACCAAAGTATTTGAGCTTCATCTTCAGTATCTGTCCTTCCAAGGAACTATTAGAGTTGATTTCCTTTAGGATTGACTGATTTGATCTCCTTGCAGTCCAAGAGACCCTCAATAACCCTGCCCTAGTTACTTTGGTAGGAATGGCACATATTCTATATCCTACAGCTCTAGATTGCTATCCATTCATAAAAGAGTAGGCTTGTTTAATGTGAAGAACATTACCTGAAAATGTTGTAGTTTTGAAGACTCAACAATCCCCAATCTGTGTTTAATTTTGGATGAATCCATAGCATGGAAAGCATGAGCCACAGCATAGATTGCATTGTAGATGCTGTAGCTTTGACCCGTCATCTGCATTTCAAAAAGAGGTCCAGGAATGTTCTCCAGCTGCTCATTTCCAGTGCAGGATGTCAGCTGATTCTCCCCTGCACCTGCATCTTCAAATACACAGTCAAATGCTTGTTCCCAGAAAAGCTTGACAAAGCCATCCGCTTCAGAACGTGGATTCAATTTATGAAGGAAATTTTGGAAATCTCTCATCTCCTTGGAATGAATTGCAAATGATAAGGCTCCATGGAAGATCTGTATACTTATCTGTCTGTGAAATGTTTCAGATGAGAAATCCCAAGGAGCTGTGACAACCCACACTTTGTCAATAGGCTGTAATTTGAAATTGTTAACCACAAACTCCAACCAATGAATATCCAACATGGCATGTGTATCTGCCTTTGCAACAACTACACTGGCATTTGACTGATGGAGAGATAGAACTATATTCTTTAATTGACTGATCAGTTTATCTATCTGAAAAAAATACTCATGACTAGGTGTTCTTTCTGTGAAGGCTATACAGATTTCTTTCTCAAAAAGCAGATATGATAAGATTTGCACAAATATTTCTCCTTTCTCATCTCCTAGGGCAATGATCCCAACCCATTTCCATTGAAAATATAACAGAAGCTGGACAAGTCCATTCAACTGAAAAGTTTCACTAGGAGTCATCTGGTATAAGAAAGCAAATTGATTTTTTTCTCTTACTGCTGGAGAAAAGAAGCTATAGGTGACCTAGAGGAGATTAGAGAGATTTTCATCCTTTGGTTAGTGAATTTCATGCATTTGTTTGACACCTAAAGATTATTTTCCTTACTTTCAAGAATTCTACACATTTTTGAAGAAATTCAATGAAGGCAATCTGATGTAAGATGTTGGACTTGCACTGAAGAGAGTCCAACATTTTTGCACTGAAGAGAGTCCAACATTTTTCCTTAAGTTTCCTTAAGAAGCAACCCACAGTTCAGCAAGGGTAGTCAGGCTGAATCTGAAGCATCTTTGTTTGCTAAATACTGTACACCTTTATATAGAAACTATTTTTGTAAAAGCAAATAAAGACGTCTATACTGTGATATTGTATATGAAATAGCAGGGGAAATCATTATATATAATACAATATATATCTCAAGATTAGGCATTGTTTTCCCCCATCTCTACCAAACATGCTTGGAAAGACAGGAATAGAATAGAACAGAGCTGGAAGGGACTTTGGAGGTCTTCTAGTCCAACCCCCTTCACAAGCAGGAGACTCTCTACCATTTCGTGTCCCGTCTCTTTTTAAAAATCTGCATTGATGAAGCAGCCACAACTTCTGAAGGCGAACTCTTCCACTGGTTATTTGTTGCTATATTAATTATTAGTGTCCTTACCTGAAGATTACACCATTCAAATGCTTCTGATTATCACTTTTGCAAACTAACAAAAATAAGGAAGGGAAAGGGAAAGGGAAAAGGAAAGGAAAGGGAAGGAAAAGAAAGGAGCTTTATTTTTGCATTTTTCCAAGAGTTTGATAGGTAGATAGTGAGATAGAAAGATTGTGTTGGATAGATACAATTTCCCAAAGAAGCCTACAGTTCTTGCATAATTTCCCACCTAAGTCTTGACAAAGTCCAACTCTGTTCAGTTTTTGAGAGCTAACAAAATTCATTGAGAGCTTCCAAGGGTGAATGACTCACACACCTCAAACTGGATTGTTGCAACAATTAGGACTCTTTTGCAATTTCTATGGAGCAAAGTGGGTTAACATCTTCACAGCATCAACATCAGTTTAAAAGGGCTTATTCTTCAGCTAAATACCAAAACATTTTCTATTTTTCAATCTCTTTTGAATCTCCCCCTCAAGTGAACAAATGAAATTGAATTGCCATAATAATATTATTTTCAACTTATTACATTCTGGTTTCTCTCAAGTGGACTTTTATTTTCACACTGTTATTTTCATTTTACTGATAAAAATCTTCATTATCTCTACCCATCTTACCTGAGAAATTTTGTAAAGGGTTAAGATGGAGGCCATGTGTAGAGTGATTTCAGAATCAAGGCCCCCAATGGCTGCTATCAGATTCCTTTCAACATCACACTTGTAATTGGGGACAGTCTTGTTATGGCGAGATACAAGGTTCAGCGTATTTTGATTAGCCATGCATGCACTGAAGTAACTTTCATAGATCTGGAACCCCAAGGTGATGTTTGGTAAAAGTTTTAGGTTCTCATTGATCTCATTCACAGCAAACACCATTGACAGAACATGCTGATAATTCTTGGGCACTGTGCTAGAACAAGAAGAACATTGTATGTATGTACACGCAATCTTGTACAGTTGCTGGAATCACGCTCCTGTTTAATACCCATAATGGGACATAACAAACAACAAAATGGTTGCAGCTAAAGGTTGTCTAGAGCCATGGTGGTGCAGTGGTTAAAATGCAGTATTGCCAACAGTTTGATTCCTTTGATCCTGACCGGATCAAGGTTGACTAAGTCTTCCATCCTTCCAAGTTTGGTAAAATGAGGACCCCAGATTGTTGGGGATAATATGCTGACTCTGTAAACTGCTTAGGGTGCTGTAAAGCACTATATAAGGAACGGTTGCTGGAATTGGGTATGTCTAGTTTAACAAAGAGAAGGACGAGGGGGGACATGATAGCAGTGTTCCAATATCTCAGGGGCTGCCACAAAGAAGAGGGAGTCAAGCTATTTTCCAAAGCGCCTGAAGGCAGGACAAGGAGCAACAGGTGGAAGCTAACCAAAGAGAGAAGCAACCTAGAACTAAGGAGAAACTTCCTGACAGTTAGAACAATTAACCAGTGGAACAATCTGCCTCCAGAAGCAGTGAATGCACCAACACTGGAAGTTTTTAAGAAGAAACTGGACAGCCATTTGTCCAAAATGGTATAGGGTTTCCTGCCTGAGCAGGGGGTTGGATTAGATGACCTCCAAGGTCCCTTCCAACTTTATCATTATTATTATTATTATAAGAGCCCTGGTGGCACAGTGGTTAGAATGCAGTACTGCAGGCTACTTCTGCTGATTGCCAGCTGACAGCAATTTGGCAGTTTGAATCTCACCGGGCTAAAGGTTGACTCAGCCGTCCATCCTTCCAAGGTTGGTAAAATGAGGACCCAGATTATTGGAGGCAATATGTTGACTCTGTAAACTGCTTAGAGAGAGCTGTAAAGCACTGTGAAGCAGTATACACAGTAAGTCTAAGTGCTATTGCTATAAGTCTAAGTGCTATTGTTATTGTCAGACTTTAAAATAATTTGGTACTTTTGAAACAAATCCTCAGAGATCTGAGGAATGAAGGAAGGAAAGAAGTAAGGGAGGGAGAGAGGGAGAGAGGGAAGGAAGGAAAGAAGGAGGGAAGGAAGGAAGAAAGGGCTAAGGATCAAACAAGTTCCTTTACTGCACTGTATTCTATTCTTCTTTAAATGTTGTTTAACTACATAAAGAAATGTTATCTGGTAAGCTAGGATACATTAGAAAATACTGTGTAGCAGCAAAATTTAACCTAGACGATGTATTTTTAGAATATAAAATGAACATACAGCACAGATTTTGTATGCTTAATAAAAGGCAAAGTGAGGAACTATGCAGAGAAACTTAACATAATAATAATTATGAAAACAGAAGTGGTAAGATAAAGATTCATATTGTCCCCTTAATTGTCTAACTTATTTTTGAAATTATAAGACTGGCAGGATTGGACATGATGACAATATAGATCAGACTTGGAAGCTGATTTTAATGAAATGGAAGCAGCAAGCAGTCCACCAACTGAAAAACTGCACCACATTTTTTTTCCTGAACAAATTTCTTATATTTGTAATGGAATAATAGACCTAATAATGGACTTATTCTTTTATAAACTGCAAAGAGCCACAATATTAATTTTTCAAATATGACTTGTTGACAACTGTTAGATCATTATCTATGTCAATATTGGAAATTGCCTTACTATGAAGAATTCTATGGTAGCCTAAGGAGTAACAACCTTATTATAAAATAAACTTTCTCATGATTAGTAGCATTTCCTCAGGGGCAATGAACAATTAGACACTGCCAAAGTCCTAAATGAGAGCAAAACTTAGAACAAGCTTTTCTGAAGCATTTGTACTAATTTTTAACCAAAACTTCTTTCTTTCTTTCTTTCTTTCTTTCTTTCTTTCTTTCTTTCTTTCTTTCTTTCTTTCTTTCTTTCTTTCTTTCTTTCTTTCTTTCTTCCTTCCTTCCTTCCTTCCTTCCTTCCTTCCTTCATTTCTGCCGGCCTGCTGACCTGCCTGCCTGCCTAATTTTTTAAAACTTCATTTAGGCCATTTGTTGATAGCTTTGTTTATATGAACAAGATGAAGTCTGTCTTTCTTTAAGAAACGTAACTCCACATTCCTTTGTTTCTCATAAATACTTAGGGTGATTATTTAAACATTTTGTCAGAGAGGGCAAAAAAAAAAAGGTTTCCTTACGTATACATGTCTTCAACCATTGCCAGGGGATTCTCAGTGAAGAATAATGGATCGAATTTTGGCATGAAGAGTTGAGAAAAGATTGCACCAATGATGAAGTCTCCGGGCTGATAATACTCATGTTGAATAGGAAGGGAATAATTCACACAACATGAATTAGGAAGAGCTTTCCCCTCAATTTGTGGAAACACTAAAAGTAGCAGCAAAAGGAAGAGCTTTGACATCTGCAAGAATGAAGAAGTACCTTCTCTTATACACCAAATCCTTTACCTCAGTCTAGTGCCCATTGTCATACTAAGTGTCACACTTAGTGCTTTCCAGACTTCTGAAAAATGTTTTCCAAAAAGGATAAAAGAAACAGACTGAAATGGGGTTACTATTGCAGGTGCCTATAGACTTATAAAGCTTAGTCAGTCTTTCCAGAACAGAAGATAAATCACAGCTCTTTGTGATAATGACAGGAATTACCATCTCAAGAGGACTGTAACCTCCATGGCATCAGGTACATCAGAAATTATGAAGAAAACATGTTTATCATATCTTGTTATGATATAACAGAATAACAGAACAGCAAAGATGGAAGAATTGGTCTTCTTGTACACCTGTGTTCAAATAGGAGACATACCATTCTGGACAAATGACTGTTCTGAAAGCAAGCTGTTCTACTGATTAATTGTTCTGTCAGGAATTTTTTTCTTTAGTTCTAGGCTGGTTCTCTCCTTGATTAGTTTCTATCCATTACTTCTTGCCCTGCCTTGAGGTGCTTTGGAGAATAGGTGACCCCCCCTCTTCTTTGTGGCAGCTCCCTTGATATTGGAAGATTTCTCTCATATCCTTCTCTTCATTAGACTAGACATACCCAGTTCCTCTAACTGTTCTTCATATGGTTTAGCCTCCAGTCCCCAGTTATTTTTGTTGCTCTTCTCTGCACTCTTTCTAGAATTTCAACATCTTTTTATATTGTGGCAAGCAAAACAAAATGCAACATTTCAAGAGTGGTTTTAGATATGCAAATCTTAGATATGGAAATGGTACCTGGCTGTAAGATGATGGGTGGGGAAATGACAAGGAGTAACTGTAGCATATAGCTAGGAAAAAAATAATTCTCTTCCAATATACTAAGAGAACACATGGTTTCACAATAAATATATGCTTTATATGGCCAAGAAAACTCTTTGGAACCAACATGTAAAGAAACTGAAGTAAGAAGGCCTGTTAAAAAGAATTCTGCCTAAGGAATAGAGTACGGCTAAATCACATATTTAGCTAAAGAATCTGCTTCCATATGATCTTGTGATATTATATACCTTAGAATGCATTGCAGAGCAGTGAAGATACGTTTATCAGTGGCTAGTAGGCATAAGTTGGTTTTATACCTCCAGGATTAGAAATAGGTTGGTTCTTAAGGGCATGATTATATCCACGTTTAAGTTTCCTATAGGCATCCTGTAGGCATTTGATCAGTTGAGGAAATAATATGATGGAGTGCATAATCCTTTGACTTTATCCATTAAATATGTTGTATTGCATTCTTATGACCCAAAAGAACCATAAAATTATCTTTAAAGTATCTAAAAATGCTTGGATAGGAGGGCAGACATAGGGTCTAACTAAACCAGCCATTTTCACTTTCATAATTTTTTTTTGATGCCTCACTTTGTGAAGCAGGTCGGCCAAGAATTCAGACAGGTTGAAATGGGTTAGCTTGTTATGGCTTCACATGAAGGAGTTGACTCTGAGCCCAGTGTTTCTCAACCAAAGCAATTTTATGATGTGTGGCCTTCAGTTCCCCAGCCAGCAGGCTCTAGCCAGCCAACCATTTTTATTCTTACCTAGAAACTTCCACAGACTCTGAAAAGGAGTGCCCATTATACATTATATTTTCACATATTGCAACTTTTAACTTTAAACAATGGTTAGCAATCTGCCTTTTATCACTCCAGTCAAAATAAATAGCAGTCATAATTGAACTCTTTTAATGAGAGGATGTATAATATGAAATAAATATGAAATGGAGGATAAAAGTGAACATAAATGTACAGTTTATACAGTAAATAAATACAGTATCCTGTCTTTGTTCAGCTGGTTTAAGATCTGAAAAAGAAATATAATCAAATATGTTTATTTTCTAATGATGTTTTCAAGTAGGTCAGGTCATGAAACTGATGTTGCAGGGATTCCAGGAATATCACTTTATTGTTATAGGTTATAGTAACAGACAGTGAGGTCAAGTTGGGGCTATTCTGAGTCTTTATCTTACACTTTCTTCTTCACAACTGAGCAACATTTTATCTTTCCAATTTTCTTCTCAAAGCCAATGCTAAGTTATTCAAAATCAATGGATATCAGTAATTGTTAATTTTTTGTTTTTAAGTGCTCCTTTGTATTGAGTTCTGGCCTCAGTACAATTATGTAACATTTAGGGAAAAATAAAGATCCCAATATTCCTATACTGGAAGCCAAGATGGAGAAGATCTCCACAGCTACCATGTATTTTCCTTTGGTGCTCAGATAAGTTGGGACAAAAGACACCCATACGCTACAGAACACCAGCATGCTGAAAGCAATAAATTTGGCTTCATTAAAAGTGTCTGGCAGCTTCCGAGCAAAGAAAGCCACAATGTAACTGATAAGAGCCAGCAATCCCATATAGCCTAAAATATAATAGAACATGTTGCCTGATCCTTCATTACATGTGACTACAATCTCTTCTGGAAGAGAATGCATGTCCAGATTTGGGAAGGGAGGGCTAGTACACAGCCACAGTATGCAAATACTTGCTTGAATGCAGGAACAACAGAGAATCAGAGAGTTGGAAAATCTTTTCCCCACCCATTTTTTCATTTTTGATCCTGGCTTAGTGGCCATAAAAGCTAGAACCACTGTGATGGTTTTGGCCAAAACTGAAGAAACAGCAACTGAGAAGATGATCCCAAAAGCAATTTGGCGAAGAAGACAGGTCAGCAATTGGGGTTGACCAATGAATAGCAAGGAACAGAGGAAGCAGAGGAAGAGGGAAACAAGGAGAAGATAAGTGAGATTCCGGTTGTTAGCTTTGACAATGGGAGTATTCCGATGTTTTATGAAAATTCCAAGTACCACCACTGTGGTCACAGAAAATGATAAAGACAGAAAAGTCAAAGTGATGCCTAAAGTTTCATTATAAGACAAGAAATTTAGATTCTTGGGAATGCAGATATTTTTTTCCTTGTTTGGATATTGTTCTTCTGGACAGTCTAAGCAGTCATCCATATCTGTGAAAATATATATTTCAGAATTTAGTATTTCAAATTGTGCATATTTTAATTTACCAAATTTACTAATTGAAATCATTCTATGTAAAAATAATCAATGGACAGTATGGGTCTTGGAACTGAAATGTGTATGTCTTTATGGATATACCCATTTGCACATGTACAAACATTACAATACAATATTTCCTACCTCTTTCATTTGAAAACTTTCTTGATGGACAAGTAGTGCAATCATAACAACAAAATGGCTCCCCTTCCTTCCTTTTCTTTCTGGAACCTGGTGGGCAATGATCATTGCACAGAGCAAGAGGTATTGTCTATTCATTATTGAGAGAGATAAATTTATTTTATTTCCTTGAATCCAACTTTTTTTTGGAAATCAGTACATGCAACATAAACTTCTAGAAATATTCATATGCATGTGTTAATTTTGTCTGTTTGCGTCTCTGTGTTTGTAGGAAATCTACAATAAAAACAGCCTTTTATGATCTGCAATCTCTTAATTGGATGTAAAGTCAGGGTGATTGGATGGATCTGAGTGTTTACTGGCCAGATGCTCTTCCTGATGCCACACGTTGTTCACAGCAAATATTTTTTTCTTTGCCCCCTGAGGGGGAGATAGGATTGAACTCTCAACTTTTAAAGTGGGAGGCAACGGTCTTCACCACAGGGCCACTATTCTGCTCTTATAGGAAATCTAAAATAATCCCCCAAAACTAATTATATAAAGGACAGGGAGAAAACAAATAACAACAACAACAACAACAGTAGTAGTAGTAGTAGTTGGAAGGGATTTTGGAAATCTTCTAGTCCAACTCCCTGCTCAGGCAGGAAACCCTATACCATTTCAGACAAATGGCCGTTCAGTCTTTTCTTAAAAATTTCCAGTGTTAGAGCATTCACAACTTCTGGAGGCAAGTTGTTCCACTGATTAATTGTTCTAACTATCACCATGTAGCCTGGGGCTAATGTGACTTGAAAGTTTAGGCAATAAGGATGGCCTAAAACCTAGATCGGCAAGACTCAATAATAAAAATGCATCTCCTCAATCAGAGGTATTAAAGATACCCAGTAGAACCTTCTTGGGGCAACTAAGCATTTTCCCATTTGAAAGCTCTCCATTTCCTTGCAGAAAAAGAGAACAGAAGCCATCAATTCCTTTCAGTCCCCCTTCCCCTTGCAAACTAACTTTACTAGTCCAAAAATTTCACAAACAGGATCAAAAATATCAAGTTTGTCCTCATCCAGACACTTATTTTTAAAATATTGGGAATCGTTAATTGCTGAGAAGAAGGGTATCTATTTTGGTTTTCAAACTGGAAACAATTTTGGTCCTACCTGGTTAAAATGGGTCGGCCATGTGATTTTTCTTTCATTGATGGAGAACTTTCTGCCTGAGGGTGCTTGAGGATCCATTTGTCCCACTTTTACTTTCACAAAGGATTTGTTAGAGAAAGTAACCCAGTTGATAATGTCAAATCCAGCTAGCAATTCACCCTTCTTGTCAAAAGACACCTTGTCTCCGGCACTGTTATTAAAGGAGACTTGACTTAGGAAATGGTAAAGCTGGAATAAATGAAGTTTTGACAAGTATTACCAAAGTGGTGGGAAAAGTGAAAAATGTTTTGCCTGGAATAAAGTTTTGCTATACTCTGAAGCTATTTAATTATTTTATCATTCCATTATTGGTGGTCCCATTATTTCCTTCCCCAATCAAATATTTTAGTTCAGCTCAGTTTTTAAAAGGACACTAAGAACTAGCAGATAATGTATTTCAAATAAAAAATAAATAAATTTTCTTTCGGCATAGAAATATCTTGGTACACCTATGTCACTGGTGGGAATCCAAATATTTCAAAGTTATGATTTACTATCTGCCAGGGGAATACTACTACTATTACTACAACAACTACTACTACTATTATTTCTATTGCATTACTGTAAATTTATATGCTTTCTGCTTCCCAGTGACTCTGGGCAGGTATCCAAGTGATTATTGAGCAATATGTATACTTTTCCTGCTATCACTTATTGTGCAATTTTTTATTATTTACTTAAGTTAGAATATTCTGCAAAATGATGGATTTGATATCCTAGGTATAAATTCTGGATTTTGTAGCATCATGCATCTGCAAGAATAAACCTCTCATTTCTTTCAAAACTTACAAAAATGATAGTCTCAAAAAAACTTCAGTCCTTTTATTACACTATGGAGTCTACTTACACATATTTTATCTACATTGTTTTCAGATAGTCCTAGACTTACAGCCATTCATTTATTGATCATTCAAGGTTACAATCGCACTGAAAAAATAACTTATGATTGGTCCTTGCATTTATGACTATGGCAGCATCCTCAAAGTCATGTGATCCAAATTTGGGTGCTTGGCATATGGTATATATTTAGACCGTTGCAGTGTCTTGGGGTCATATGATCACTATTTGTGACCTTCCCATCCAGCTTTTGATAGTAAAGTCAATGAGAGAAGCTGGATTCACTTAACGATCATGTAATTCTCTCAACAACTACAATGACTCACTTAACAATCAGGACAAAAAGAGTTATGGGCAGGACTCACTTAACAACTGACTTGCTTAGCAATGGAAATTTTGATCCCCATTGTGGTCATAAATCAAGAAATATCTGTATAATCACTGTCTCACCTTCACTGTATCTCCTTTGGGAATGCACAGTAATGCATTATATATAGCATGAGAATCCTTCTTATATAAATGAAAGCATTAATATTAACAATAACATTGATGCATCAAAAAAAAAATCTGCCTTCGAGCTGAGATGTTACCTGAAAATATTGTCTTTTAGAAGTCCTTGGATGATCTCTAACCAACACTGCTCCATATTTCTCTTTGGATGAATATAATGTATGCAAAGCGTGCACCACAGCATAAACAGCATTATAAACACTGTAGCTTTGACTAGTCATGCTCATTTCAAAAAAAGGGTGTGAGAGGTTTTCTAGTTTCTCACTGCCAGTGCAGCTTCCCTGGTTCTTCATGTCTATTGCAGAAGCTGGAAATGAGCATTTAAATGCTTGTTCCCAGAAGACTCTGATAAAATGATCGGTAAGAGAATAGGGGTCCTGGAAGAGAAGGAAATTCTGAAATGCTGACATCTCAGAGGTGTGACTTGCAAAGGACAAGGCACCATGGAAGATCTGCATATTTAAATTATTTAAAAAGGGCTCCACTGAAAAATCCCAATGGGCTGTCATCACCCATACCTTCTGAACAGGCAGCATCATGTCTGATTTGGCAAGATTGAGCACTATCTGCAAATCTAACATCATGTGAGCATCAGCACTTATAACACAAACATTGACATTTGCTTTACTCAGCAACAGGGCCATCTGTCTTAAGATGTCATTGAAATTATCAAGAACATCTAAAATGTTGCTTTGGAGTGGCATTCGTTCAGTGAAGGCAATACAGATTCCATTATCAGAAAAACTTTTTTCCAAGGTCTGCACAAACGTTTCTCCTTTATCATCATCCATGGCCATGATCCCAATCCACTTCCATTGAAAATGAAGCAACAGCTGGACAATCCCAGTATACTGATGTGCTTCATTTGGTACCATGCGATATAAGAAAGATGGGTGGCTTATATCATTCACTGGTGGAGTATATAAACAATAGGTGACCTAAAGAACATAATTCCATTTATATTGGGGAAATACAAAAATATCTACAGGGTCAAGTAGTTTTCTATAATGCTAGTTCTTTCTCCCATGTTGACAACCTCAAATTGCCTTCTCTTCTCCACTTTAACTTCATAAAAGTGTAGTGAAATAAAAAAAAATGGCATGCAGTCATCCCCATGCTGAAGCTCAGTCAAAATATTCCATGTCCAACTCAAATCTTGCTTCCTCTTTATTTACAACCTAACCCTAACCCTAACCCAAAATAAATGAATGAATAAATAAATAAATAAGAAAATAAATAAGAACCATTTGTTCTGCATAACAGATTCCATATTACCATAACTTCTTTTACCTGCCTTTATACATATTATTTCTTATGTCATCCATTTTCCCATCTCTAGTTAACAACACATGAAGTACAAACATTTTTCTACTTGCTCTCATTTTTCACTATTTATTTCTGATTTATAATTATTCCTTTTATTTCCCTGGTTACATTCTAAGATCAGTCAGTGCCAACTAAGTGCTGTCACCTAGCATAACAATTAATATGAAACTTTCCTGTCGTCATGTTTGTCTGTTATGTAAGTTTATGTAAGTTTAAAAGAATTTTTAAAAGAATCAGTGATGATTTATGTACACTAGAAAGATTACTTTTGATCCCCTTCTGTGATGTTATGATATTGAGAATAAGGAATGTAGAGAGCAAAAGGAACTGAAAGAAAAAAAAAGAGAATAGTTAAGGCCAGCATAAATAGACAAAAGGGAAAGAAGATAACCATCATATTAAAGATAAATGCCGGTTGGCATTGTGAGAATGTAAAACAACCCCTTTTATTCATATTATTCATTGATAACTTGTATAATTAAATTGAGTTTTAAATGGTTGATTAGCAAATTTACCACAGAGCAAATGAGAAAAAAAATCTGTCAACTCTCTCCCTTCCTGCAATATCACATTACCAGAGAAGGAGAATGAAATAGCATCACATTAGTGCAAGAAAAAAAAAAAGAAGATTACGCATATTTCATGGTGCTGGCAATGAGTTCTTAAAACTCTTTGTATTCCCAAACAAAACGTAGAAGAAGTCATATTATTTCTACTCAGATCAACCTGCTTTTGGTACATCACTATAAAGAAAATGTAAACAATACAATGTAGATAGTAAGTTTCTTAATAAATGCAACTACTTTTTTTAATAAATGCAGATAGTAAGTTTCTTAGTAAGTTTTTTTTTTAGCATATCAACTTCTGGGATTTGAAGTCTATTAATCTTAAAATTATCAATATTGAGACACACTGTAAAAGTAAACAAATAGATCTGTAATCCACCTTACCTGAGGAATCTTGTAGATCCCTAAGATAGTAGCTATGTGAAGGGAAGTTTCCGAGTCAGTACCCCCAATGACAGCTGCTGGTATCTTCTTGCTGCAGTTGTAGTTGAGAATAGTTGGCTTCTGATTAAAGAGCAGGTTCAGTGTGTTCTGAAAAGTTATCTGGGCATCAAAGTGGCTATCATAGACATGAAATCCCAGAGTTCTATTGGGTAAGATCATGCTGTTTCCATTGATTTCATTCACTGCAAATGCCAAGGCTAGGGTGTGCTGATATTTTTTCAGCATTATACTAAAGTAAAAGACACATCTTGAGTAAGCCATGAAGGTCAATGTTGTGAACATTTGCACACTATTCCTGCAAGAGGCACCCTATATTTACTGGTGGAGAACATTGGAGAATGAGAAACCTGACACTTAGAATGTAGTTACCTTTAATTAGAAGAATAGGTTGTTTGCTTGTAATGGTTCTGCCCTTCTCCAATATTTTAACTATTCTAAACTCTAAGGCAGAAGTCCATTTTCAGAGAAAGTATGCTCAGGAACAAATATTGCTTGCTTCTGGCCTCTCACAAGGTCAGAGAACTATGGACCTTACTGAATTTTTTCCCAATGACTTTTCAGTAGGAAGTCTATGGGTATAAATCAGGGGTCTTCAAACTTGGCCCTTTTATGACTTGTGGATTTCAGCACCCAGAATTCCTCAGCCAGGCACACCGGTATAAATAATACTACATATATAATAGCAAGGACTTTAAGTAATAGAAGATTGAGGCAAGACTAATGCAGGTTTTCCCACTTCACACATTCAAATATAGCATGTCTTATTGATTGATTTGATATTATCAGATGTAAAAGATCAGAATAAATTCAGAGCATACAAGGATGTCTGGCAAATATGATAGAATCATAGAGCTAGAAGATAAGTTTACATCATAATATCCAACTGCTTGCTCAGTGCTGGAGCTTTAAGTTTAAGCCAAATACAGTGGTTGGGTTAAACCCAAGATCTGTAAGACAGAGGTTGCTGGGATGAAAAATAACAAGGTTACCACATATGTACGTTGGGTCTGACCACTATTTCAATCTATTTTCTATTACCAGAAGAGCAGAATAAATGGATGTAGGAGTAAAAATAATCTGACTACTAGAATCTATTTCCTATTAATTCGGTTTTTAATATAGATATTATTGTATTATTGTATTGTGGTTTTTATGAGGCTGTTAGCCGCCCTGAGTCCTATGAGGAGAAGGGCGGGATACAAATTAAATTATTATTAGAGTTGCTGAAAGCATATCAGTGGCACTGCCAGGAAATAGCCAAGTATTACAGAAATCAATAACGTTTTTCTTACACAGGTTCAACATCACACTTGGGTGTAGGGTGTGAGCTGAAGTCTGCTCCTTCAGAAAAGGAGAAAAGCTGTGAAATTATCCCACCAATTATCAAATCACCTGGCTGAAAATATTGGTATTGCACTTTCAGAGACTCAGGAATAGTACACACTGCAGGAGATAGCACACAATCTGTTGGTGGCAGCAGCAGCAAACACACAAGAAGTCTCATGGACGAGAAGGACCCTCTCGTGCAACAGGCAAGATGATTGTCCCTTAATTTAAGATCTCCTACTCCTTTGATCATCATCATCCAGCTATTTAGTATGCCATGGTCTTTCTGATTCTGGTTCCTACCAGTAAATGTATATGCACTGGTCCACTGAATCCATGGATGGATGGATAGATAGATGGATACATACATAGATATATACATATATACACTAACCCTCCCTTTGATAAGTTCAGGAGTTATATACCTGTATGCAATTAGAATGAAAAAAATATTTTTTCTGCTTTGAGAGTAATGAGGATTTCATAATTAATACTTTAGATAATCATAAAGTGCATAGACATAGTTTGCAAAACACTGCAAATTCCCAGAGGTCACTCCTACTCCTTCTCTTTCTTCTCCATCTCTATTGCTGGTTTGGGCCTAATAATGATTGTTTTGTAGATGTTAAAGTATTGGAGCTCCTGAACAAAAGGAAAGCTACAGATTAATTAGGAATATAATCTAATAAATAGATATATATTAAATTTATTAATTAGATTTATTAGAAATAAAATAGATATATATTAAATTTATTAATTATATGTATTGGGAATAATATTTTAAGAATACACATATCATAAATTATCCTTAGATCTATTTATTAGATTTGATTTACTGGGAATAGATTTATTAAGGATATAATCTAATAAATTATTGTTATATCTATTTCTTTGATTAGATTTCTTAGATTGGATTATTAGGAATATGTGTGTACTTGTGTGCCTTCAAGTCAACGTCAACTAGAAGAATAATTTTGCAGAAAATATGCTATGCTCTCAATACTTTTAGGGTGAAAGGATGGAAAAAAATAAAGTATATCTGATAAAAGACATGTTTCCAAATTCCTACAGAGATTTGGAATCATGAATACAATTTTCTTCTTCTACAATTTGTGTCTTATACTTTAAGTGTTTTCCTCATCTTTTCCTCTTCCTTACATTAAAAGTTTGTATATGTGTAAAAATATATTTGCTGCAAATGTGAGTAAATGATATGATTTTGTAGCAACCATTTATTTTATTAAATGACTAAACTAAGAACAATTGCTAGAAATGTTGGTCCAACAAAATAATACAATAGTTGATTTAGAGAAAGTGCATGATAAAGTAAATCAGCCTGAATTATGGAAGGTTCTGCTTGAATATGACACTGAAACTTGGCTGCTGAATGCACCAAGATACATGATACGATAGAAGTAAAACATATCTGAGAAGTCATTGGATGTTTTGAGAACAGTTCAAAACTTAGTAGGTAGTAACACACCTCTGTTTGCTTAATGTATTTATCAATAAATGTTAATGGCTTGCTGATGTAACTCATGCCATCTACATGGCATGGGATCAGGATATCTGTGGGACCAACTTTTCCCAATTGTCTCTGCCTGCTCCATCAGATCCAGCAGCAGTAGCATGCTCTAGGTACTGTCTGTTAAGGAGTGCTATTTAATAGTACCCCAGTAGTATACCTTTTATGTAACTGAAAGTCCCATTTCTCCAAGATAAAGTTGTCCCTTGCTGATTGTTAGGAAGGTTCTCTTCCCATGCAGGGAGGTTGAGAGGTTAGACAATCCTAGAAGTTATTGTTGATGGTTATTTTTGGTTGCCATTTTTCCTTGTTCTTATTTATTAGTCATTGTTATTGTTGTTTGAATATTTTTACCAATGTTTGTCCCCAAACCTGTTATTATACAACCATGCCCGAGATGAATTAAGTGATGCCATGATTGTCTTATCCTAATGCTTGGATGCTGTGAGTATCTGTATGGGGAAAGAGAGGGTTCAACTGAACCCTGGCAACACTGAGTGGCTTTGGGATTTGGGACCTGTCAGTTCTAGGACTATGATGCTGAATGAGGTTGCACTGCCCAAACAAATCCCAGATGTAATCTTGGACTCCACCTGGATTTCTGGCTCCTGGTTGAAGAGAAGATAGCAGCCGTTGGTGGTATGAGCCCCAGTGGCTAGAATACAGTATTGCAGGCTAACTTTACCCACAGTTTGGAGTTTCATCCCAACTGTTTGAGGTTCACTTAGTCTTCAATCCTTCCAAGGTTGGTCAAATGAGGAGTAGATTGTTGGGGAAGACATGCTGATGTTGTGAATCTCTCAGAGAGTCCTATAAAGCACTATGGAATGTATGTAACTTTAAGTGTTATTGCTATTGCTATACAAGTAAACCGAAATATACAATTTATACAGTGAAATAAATACAGTATCTTGTCTTTGTTCAGCAGACAATATACATAGGTCTAAGATCTGAAAAAGAAATATTGTAATCAAATACATTTACTTCCTAATGGTGTATCAACATTTTCAAATAGGCCAGGTCACAAAACTGATGCTGTAGTGATTCCAGGAATATTACTTTATTGTTATAGGTTATAGTAACAGACATTTGATAACTAGTTCAAAAGATCCAATTTCCGCATTTTAAGAGCAGTGAGGTCAGGCTGGGGCTATTTTGAATATTTTTCTTACACTTTCTATTCTTCTCAACTGAGCAACATTTTATCTCTCCAACTTTCTTTTCAAGGCCAGTGTTAAATTCTTCAAGACCAATGAATATCAGTAATTGTTATTTTTTTGTTTTTAGATGGTCTTTTTTGTTTAGTTCTGGTCTCAGTACAATTATGTAACATTTAGGGAAAAATATAGATCCCAATATTCCTATACTGGAAGCCAAGATGGAGAAAATCTCCACAGCTACCATGTATTTTCCTTTGGTGCTCAGATAGGTTGGGACAAAAGACACCCATACGCTACAGAACACCAGCATGCTGAAAGCAATAAATTTGGCTTCATTAAAAGTGTCTGGCAGCTTCCGAGCAAAGAAAGCCACAATGTAGCTGATAAGAGCCAGCAATCCCATATAGCCTAAAATATAATAGAACATGTTACCTGATCCTTCATTGCATGCGACTACAATCTCTTCTGGAAGAGAATGCATGTCCAGATTTGGGAAGGGAGGGCTAGTACACAGCCACAGTATGCAAATACTTGCTTGGATGCAGGAACAACAGAGAATCAGAGAGTTGGAAAATCTTTTCCCCACCCATTTTCTCATTTTTGATCCTGGCTTAGTGGCCATAAAAGCTAGAACCACTGTGATGGTTTTGGCCAAAACTGAAGAAACAGCAACTGAGAAGATGATCCCAAAAGTAATTTGTCGAAGAAGACAGGTCAGCAATTGGGGTTGACCAATGAATAGGAAGGAACAGAGGAAGCAGAGGAAGAGGGAGACAAGGAGAAGATAAGTGAGATTCCGGTTGTTAGCTTTGACAATGGGAGTATTCCGATGTTTTATAAAAATTCCAAGTACTACCACTGTGGTCACAGAAAATGATAAAGCCAGAACAGTCAAAGTGATGCCCAAAGTTTCATTATAAGACAAGAAATTTAGATTCTTGGGAATGCACAGATTTTTTTCCTTGTTTGGATATTGTTCTTCTGGACAGTCTAAGCAGTCATCCATATCTGTGAAAATATGTATTTCAGAATTTATAGCAGTATTTTAAATTTAGCATACTTTTGTTTACTGAGAAGTGTTTACTAAATGAAAACATCTTTATGTGAGAAAAAATCAGTGGACAACTATGGTATTTGGAACTGAAATGTGCAACAATTCATTGCCTTCAGTCCTCCTAGCCAGAAGTGCTGGCAGATGTAGTCCAGCAACACTAACACCCATTCACATCTCTGTTAAAGAGATCTCTATTAAATCTTGCTATTTGAGAGGTTAACTAGAATGGAACTCTTATGAATAATGAAGGTGACTTGTATGCGTGCAATAGCCGTCTTGGTGTGATCTCTCTCTGTGTGTCTTTATGGATATACTCATTTGCACATATACAAACATTACAATACCATATTTCCTACCTCTCTCATTTGAAAACTTTCTTGATGGACAAGTATTACAGTCATAACAACAAAATGGCTCCCCTTCCTTCCTTTTCTTTCTGGAACCTGGTGGGCAATGATCATTGCACAGAGCAAGAGGTATAGTCTATGTGAGAGAGAGAGAGAGAGAGAGAGGGAGGGAGGGAGAGAGAGAGAGAGAGAGAGAGAGAGAGAGAGGTATTTTATTCCCTGGAATCTAACTATTTTCTGAAATCAGCAATAAGTTATAAGAAATTTCCATATGCAGTCTATTAGTTGTGTGTGTGTGTGTGTGTGTTTGTGGTTTTTTGTGCAGGTATGTATACTGTATTATATAAGAAAGAAATGATTCAAAATAACGTGTTATTGATGAACGGTACCCTTACGTTGAATACACTTTTTCATCACTAATATGTTGCCATAATTTACTGTATACAATTAGTATCTGGTCATTATTATGTTTTGCTTGTACTTGACTTCAGGGCTGCTCAATCTATACCATCATGAAGTCAATATATACATATTATTGTAACTTTACAGTAAAGATAGTGTTAGTACTCATAGAACTGTTTTTTTGCTTGAACTACCTCCAAGGCCTGACATGTGGCTTCACACTGCAAACTTCACGTCCTTTAGATGTCCATTCAATTTCACAAGACAAGTAGAAAAGGGGGGATCTCATTGCTTGTATCATTCTGTCCCTTTCTCCACTGCCAACAAAGAAGCTCCTGAGTATATTAATTAAAGCACAGGAAGAATATAGAGAATGGGGACTGTGTGTATGTTGGGGTGTGTGTGAAGAATCCACAATAACCCCTTAAAAACTAATTATATAAAGGGCAGGGAGAAGTCAACTATCATCTTGTAACCTGGGACTGATATGATCTTATCTTGGATGCTGAGTATACTTGCCTCATGTGGACATAAGTACTTGGAAATCTACATATTAAGAAGTAAATTAAATATTAAACATTAAACATTAAACATTAGACTGTCTGCCTCTCACCTGGCTAAAGTCTAGGAAACCAATTTGGGATAACATACTAAAGTCTTACAAACTAGATGAAGAATGGTGATTAAGATGGAGAACTTTTAACCAAACAGATCACACAGATCTAACAAAACCACTTCCAAGAGTGCAGTTGCCTGGAAAAACATGTAGACACCTGAATAGAATCAGGATAGGCCATGCCAGAACAAAGGCAAAGCTCTTTAAGTGGGAAATGACCAAGAGCACACAAGGCAACTGAAGTTCACCTGAACAAACTATAACATATATAGTTCAAGAATATTTCTCTAAGGAAATTTCAAGGTATGATCTCACCACAACAACACCATAAGGAGTTAGATGGTTAGCTTTCTTAGATATAGAATTATCTATTCTATTGCAATTCTATGACTCCACACTATGGTGATGTTATTATAGTTATATACATATACTGTACATATGCTTATGCATATAAATATGCATATGCATATAGATACACACACATCCTGATGCTTTATTTAAACTAAATTTGTATATCAGTGATTGTATGACCTGTAGAGATGCCATACACTAGATAAATATATAAATAAATAACTGTTCAAAATAATTGTTGAAAACAAGGCCATCTATGTTTGTTTTCAAACCAGAAAGTCCATTTTCATCACACCTGTTTAAAATGAGTTGGCCATATGATTTTTCTTTCATTGATGGTGAACTTTCTGCCTGATGGTGCTTCAGGATCCATTTGTCCCACTTTCGCTTTCACAAAGGATTTGTTAGGAAAAGTAATCCAGTTGATAATGTCAAATCCAGCTAGCAATTCATGCTTCTTGTCAAAAGACACTTTGTCTCCAGCACTGTTATTAAAGGAGACTTGACTTAGGAAATGGTAAAGCTGGAATAAACAAAGTTTGACATGTTTTACCGAAGTGGTGAAAACAGTGAAAAATGTTTGACTTGGAATAAAGATTTGCTATACTCTGAAGATATTTAATTATTTTACCACTTTATTATAGGTAGATCCATTATTTCCTTCCCCAATTAAAAATTTCAGTTCAGCTCAGTTTTAAAAAAGATACTAAAAACTATCAGATAATGTATGTCAAATAAGCAGACTGCAGTGGTACCTTGGTGCTCATTTGTTTTGAAACTCAGCGAATTTGGTACTTGACGCATTTTGAAGCAAAAGGTTTGTCCCAATACTCATTTGTTTGATACTCGACATGCAACCTATAACTTATGTTGATTTTTAATACATTATTCCTTGTGGGAAAAATGTGTTTGGTACTCATCATTTTTGATATTCATCATTGATGACAAGTACCGAGGTACTACTGTAAATTTCCTTTTGGTATAGAAATATCTTGGTATATCTATTTCACTGATGGGAGAACAAGTATTTCAAGGCAAAGGTTTACTATCTGCCATGGGAAGACTACTACCACTGAATTAAATTTATAAGCTAACTTTCTCCCAATGATTCTGGGCTGGTATCCAAGTGGTTATTAAGGAGTTAGGTGTCTGCTATAACTTATTGTGCAATTTTTATTTCTTACTTAATTAGAATGTTGTACAGTGATAGATTTGATGCACTAGGTATAAATTCTAGATTTTGTAGAATCATGCACCCTCAAGAATATCTCTCTCCTTTCTTTCAAATGTTATCAAAATTATAGTCTCAGAAAACCTTTAGTCCTTTTTTTTGCATTATATAGTCTACTTACACGTATTTATCTATATTGTTTTCAGGTAATCCTCGACTTATAGCCCTGGGGTTTGCTTTGCATTGTCTTTTTCTATGCCCTTCCCCCAGGAGAAGGAATGCGTCTCCTTTATCTGAGAGATGATTGGTGCTTGGAGCTTGAAGGAAACGAAAGCGAGAGAGGCCTTGAGATGCCCACCAACAGAGCCAGTTACCAAAACACTGTACCACCTGTGGATTGACTGGCATTCAAATGGACATTGGGACTCTGGGGGGAGGAGTAATGATACTGCTTTAACTATATTGCCTATGTGGGATTTTCCTCAGATCTCATCTTGATTTCCCTGCTATCACTAGCCCCTAATAAAAGTTCCTTTTGAGACAATGCCTGTTTCAAGAGTTCTGCTTTCTTGGGTGGCTTGGTTGAGGTAGGTCCTTACATTACCTGAAAATACTGTGATTCAGAAGACCTTGGGTGATCTCTAACCAACACTGCTCCATATTTCTTTTTGGATGAATATAATGCATGCAAAGCATGCACCACAGCATAGACAGCGTTATAAACACTGTAGCTTTGACTGGTCATGCTCATTTCAAAAAAAGACTGCGGAAGGCTTTCTAGTCTCTCACTGCCAGTACAGCTTCCCTGGTTCTTCATGTCTATTGCAGAAGCTGGAAATGAGCATTTAAATGCTTGTTCCCAGAAGACTCTGATAAAATGATCAGTAAGAGAATAGGGGTCCTGGAAGAGAAGGAAATTCTGAAATGCTGACATCTCAGAGGTGTGACTTGCGAAGGACAAAGCACCATGGAAGATCTGCATATTTAAATTATTTAAAAAGGGCTCCACTGAAAAATCCCAATGGGCTGTCATCACCCATACCTTCTGCACTGGGAGTATCATGTCTGATTCGGCGAGATTGAGCACTATCTGCAAATCTAACATCATGTGAGCATCAGCACTTATAACACAGATATTGACGCTTGCTCTACTCAGCAACAGGGCCATTTCCCTAAACATGTCATTGAAACTAACAACACCTAAAATGTTGCTTTGGAGTGGCATTCGCTCAGAGAAGGCAGTGCAAATTCCATTATCAGAAAATTTTTTCTCCAAGGTCTGCACAAACGTTTCTCCTTTATCATCGTCCATGGCCATGATTCCAATCCACTTCCATTGAAAATGAAGCAACAGCTGGACAATCCCAATATACTGATGTGCTTCATTAGGTACCATGCGATATAAGAAAGATGGGTGGCTTATATCATTCACTGGTGGAGCGTATAAACAATAGGTGACCTAAAGAAGAACATAATTCCATTTATTTTGGAGAAATAAAAAAATATCTACAGAGTCAAATACTTTTCTATAATGCTAGTTCCTTTTCTCATGTTGACAACCTAAAATTGCCTTATCCTCTCCACTTTAACTTCATAAAAGTGTAGTGAAATTTTAAAAAAAAGGCTTGCAGTCATCCCTATGCTGAAGCTGAATCAAAATATTTCATGTCTAACTCAGATCTTGCTTTCTCTTTATTTGCAACCTTTTGTCTTCTCTGGTTTCTCTGTGCTTTGGAATAAACATTAAAGTAAGCTCCAAATAGGTATATTCTGTTTAGGAAGTAATATATCAGTCATTTTATATTTCACTTCACATGTTCATATCTTAGGATCACAGATATGAACAAGAAGTTATGAAGATATGAAGAGTTGCAGTGATGGTGATAGGGGCAACATATAAATTTAGTCAATAAACAAATAAATAAATAATGAACAAACCAATCTTCAAGTCCCCTTCCATGCTCTAAATTCATCTTCAGAGATCTTGGTGTAATCTCAGATTAATGTAAAGAAATAAGTTATATCCATTGTAGACACTAAGTTATCCATGGTGATGGATATCAGGACCTACTTTACTCTTTTTCAAGCAGGAATAAAAAAGGCTTTTTACTTCTCCTAAGCACTTCTTAATCTATTAATTGTCTGGTGCCATATTTTTAAATTATATATATTCCCTCTAGTTTATTTTTAAAATAGAAATCTATGTGTTTGCAATAGTGGCAAATATCTGTAGCTCGGGTGTAGGATGAGGGTGAAGTTTTGTTCTCCAAGCTTGTCGGTTGGTTTCTGAATGTTTTATTACCGGGCTAGGTAACATCTTCAGCAGAATTTAGGGGATTTCCCCAAACTCTATTGAAGATGTTACCTAGCCTGGTCTCCGGAGCCCCGGGCTTCTCCGCGATCCAGGACGCCTTCGCCGTAGCGAAGCTAGAAGCCGCCGCCACCGCTGCAACTTAAAATGAACTGTGAGTTTTTCTTGTAAGCAGACGAACCGACCCTGGAAGTTTGCTTTTTATTTTGGACTCTACTCTAACTTGGATAATAAGTTCTTCCCTATACTTGAGGTGGATTGAGGGAAAGTGAACTTAAAATGGCGATGGATTGATACTTTTCAGCAAGTAGTGAAAGTGATTTCCGGTCTGGAACTTTTGCTACTTTTAACCGGTGAATTATCTGCTTTGGCTGAATTGCTTATAAGACTTTTTAAATTCGAATTTTACTGCAAATATGGCTTCGAGAAAAATTGTGCCTTCAACTTTAAAACCTACTACATCTCCGATGTCCCAGACACCGCAGCCAACTTCAAAAACTTCCCGCCCATCACACCCTCCATCTTCTTCGTCCCCACCGCCCTCTGGTAGAGAGCTGCAGGATATGATGTCTGCAACTATTAAACAAATGACTGAGATGTTTCAAGCGATGGATGTTAAAATGCAAAATAGATTTGATCAATTATCACAGCAACAATTGGATTTATCACAACAACAACAAGACTTAGCACAGAAACAGGAGGATTTTTGTTTGAATGTGGCAACTGCTTTTAAAGGTTTGGCTGATTACGTGGACGCAGTGGCAGAAAGGGTGGAGGAGAATGAACAAAGAGCAGAAGCAAGTGACCATAGACTTGAACTTGTAGAGGAGAGTCTGGAAAATGTTAAGGGTGTTGTGCTGATTGCCCAATTTCGCGATATGGAGTTTGCAATTCGGATCCGTGGATTGGTTGAGGACCCAAAGGAGAATTTAAGACAAGTAATTGCAGATGCACTTGGGGATGCTTTGTCATGTGGTCAGGAAATTTACTTGGAAATAGAGCGCGTTTTTAGGGTGAACTCTTGGATTGCTCGACAAAGAAATTTGCCTAGAGATATAGTGGTCTATTTCACAAGAAAGTCGAGACGTAATGAAATAATGCAGCTCTTTTACCAACAGAGATTCAAGATCTTAAATCAAGACATTATTCTTTTAAAAGAAATTCCAGCGAAAATACTCAGAGCGCGCAGAGACTATGCTTTTTTGGCACAAGAGCTTAAGAACAGACAAATAATTTTTAGATGGGACATACCGGTGGGCATAATTGTAACGTTAGCTGGCAAACGCTATAGACTCAATTCGATTAAGAAAGCTAAGGATTTTATGGCGTCTGTTTTACAATCAGAAAGCCCACCCACATCCCAGAGGATTGATGAAGCTGACCAAATGATTGTGGATTTCCCTTCTGCTCCCGTTCAGGATGTAGAGGGAAGCCCAAAAGCTGATGGGAAAGAACAAAGAATTACGCACGCAAAAATGCTTAAAGACCAATTTAATTTGTTAATTGCTGATCAGGTGGCCACCAATTTGAAGTATATTAAACATAATACATTTGCTAATGCAAATAAACCGGGGAGATGGTTGGCCTACCAAATACGCAAGAGACAAAAAGCGAGACTTATATCTAAAGTTTTGGTCAAGGACCGTGAGATTTACCAACAAGAAATGATTA
>NW_015386978.1:211242-213107 GCF_001527695.2 Protobothrops mucrosquamatus
GAAACTTATGAATGAAGAGATTACTACAGATGAAATTTTAAAAGCAATTAAACAATTGAAAGCTGGTAAAGCCCCTGGAACAGATGGTTTGACAGCAATTTATTATAAGTCATTGTCAGCTGTAATGCTACAACCTTTAAAAACTTTATTCAATAGAATTATGCTGGGAGAACAAATACCACAGTCTTGGACAAGAGCTCTTATATCTTTGATACCGAAGGATGATAAAGAAATTTTGGAACTTAAAGACTATAGACCTATCTCTTTGCTGAATGTGGATTATAAATTTTTTGCAAAAATTTTGGCTAATAGACTGATGCAGATATTGCAACATTATATACATGATGACCAAACTGGCTTCATATCTGGAAGGTACATGAAGAACAATATTAGGCAAATTGTAAATCTACTGGAATATTTGGATAAGAATAATCAAATATCTTCGGCTTTTATCTTTCTTGATGCGGAGAAGGCCTTTGATAAATTGGAATGGCAGTTCTTAAACAAAATGTTGGACTATATGAACTTTGGAGATCAATTTAAAACAGCTATAAAGGCGATATATCAAAAACAGAGTGCTCAAATAATTATTAATGGAGACCTGACAGAGCCTATAGATATACAAAAAGGTACCAGACAAGGTTGCCCACTTTCTCCTTTATTATTTGTATTGTCACTGGAAATTTTATTGTCTAGAATTAGAGAATCTTCAATGATTAAAGGCTTAAGGATTTCTGCTAAAGAATACAAACTTAAAGCTTTTGCGGATGACCTAGTTTTTACATTGTCTCAACCAATTGAGTCACTGGAATCTTTGTTGCAAATGCTGTATCAATATGGCAAGGTGGCTGGATTTAGAATTAATGTTAACAAGACTAAAATTCTTACAAAGAATATGATGGCCAAAGATAAAAATCAACTTACGCAAATATCAGGATTTGAAGTGGTTAATAAAGTCAAGTACTTGGGAATTTTTTTGTCCTCCTCTAACATGAAACTTTATCAGAATAATTATGAAAGACTGTGGAAATCAGTACAAAAAGACTTATTAATGTGGAAAAAACTTCAGTTTTCTTTGCTGGGTCGTATTGCGGCCATTAAAATGAACATTCTACCTAAGTTTCTTTTTTTATTTCAGATGTTACCTATTTTAAAAAATGAACTTAACTTGAAAGAATGGCAGAGAGACTTGAATTGTTTCATCTGGGAAGGCAAGAAAGCGAGAGTTAAATTTAAGATTATTCAAGATGTTAGAGAACGTGGAGGACTTAAAGCTCCAAATTTGACACTTTATTATGACTCTTGTGCATTAACATGGATGACGGATTGGATTAACTTGTCTAACAAAAGGATATTGAATGTGGAAGGATGGGACTTGTACTTTGGGTGGCATGCCTACCTTTTCATGCAGAAAAAGATTGATAAAACTTTTAGAAATCATATAATAAGGGCTGCATTGTTAAGAGTTTGGCAAAAGTATTTTTTTAAGTTTGATGTTAAACTTCCAACTTGGGTGATACCATCACATATTTTTTTAACTATACCTAGATTTGTGGTGATTGAGGCGCCATCTTATAAAGACTTGTTATATCAGAGTGGTAGTGGTAATTGGTGCCTCAAACCAATAGAAGTTCTGAAACAGAAAAATCCAGACTTTTCCTGGCTGGTGTATAGACAAATTCAAGAGAGATGGCGAATTGATAAAAAAACTGCTTTTTCTATGGAAGATGGGAATTTTTTGAAACAAGTAAGGGATGATGCTAAAGGACATATTAGAAGGATATATAATGTTTTATTAGAATTGGATTCAGAAACTGAGCTAGTTAAAGATTGTATGATTAAATGGGCTCAAAATATAGGAGAAA
>NW_015386978.1:213455-230682 GCF_001527695.2 Protobothrops mucrosquamatus
CTCAAAATTGGAAGAGTAAAATCTTACCTACAATGGAGGACTGGAGATTGAAGGTCTCGTACCTTGCTGAAATGGCAAAGATCTCGGCTTATTTGAAGAATCATTCAAATGAACAATTTTTATTAATATGGAGAAGATGGATTGTTTATATTCAAAAGAAGCATAGAATGGTGGAATATAATTTAGGTTTCTAGTTAACCTGTTCCTTTTTTATATATATTTCACCTACTTATGTAGAACAATATTTTGTGGAGTTAGGGATATTAATAGTAGTTTACTTATATTTGAATAGTATCCTGGGATTAGGTTTGGGAAGTCCGGGGGGTGGGTGGGTGGGGGGTGGGGTTCTCTTTATAGCATTGTGAAATATTTGTGATGTTTTTTTCTATGATGAAAATAATAAAATTTATATTTGGAAAAAAAAGAAAGATGTTACCTAGCCTGGTAACAAAACATTCAGAAACCAACTCACAAACTTGGAGAGCGAACCTTTACCCTCAATGTATGTGTTATTTAAAATATTAATTGTGAATTTATAGTGTTTTAAACCACATGGAGAAATATAGTTGCTTTCCTATCTTGCACCCATGTCATATCTGTTTAAGTATTTATGCTGAACTAAATTCTGTCTTAATTATAGAGTGAAATACTTCAATAGATTGATTTCATTTAGGATGAAATCACAATCCATATACCCATCGCATGCTCTTGTATGTCTCCCTGGCCTCTATTTCCTTCTATTAAGTTTCCCAGAATATGGGAAAATTAAGTTTTGTCATCTTCATCCTAGATTGTTAATTTATTCCAATGGTATTTAGTTACAGCCAAGTTTAGTCTGCTTTCCCCTAAATGCCTGGCAAACTGGCACAACAAAAGAAACTAATGAATATTAAAGGACCAAAAATTCTAAAACAATTGTCATTCTATAGTTTAGAATGATAAAATTTATAGCCATGAAATCAGATCAAGGCAGCAAAGAGTACTGCTGATAGCATGAGTTCAGTGAAATCCTGAATGAACAGAGATAATTGAAAATGATAAAAGCTTAAGATAAAAACTCTCTCAAACTTGCTGACTTCACAAACATGTCTATGTTGTTTTCCATTTCACAATATGGAAGTAATTTAGGAATGCCTTCTCCTGGTGTTTTGTTTTCAGCTTTCTAGTGTAATCTATAGTTTGGCCTAGACCAGCTAGATCAGATTACCTCATGGTAATCTCCTTTATAAGTGCCAACCTGGTCTGACCCATATATTCGTACACATTATACTATCATGTTTGTGGAGAATCTGCTATACAGAACACAGAAAAGGACAAGCAGTAATAAGTCAAGGAAGTTAAAGATAGGAAATCAGAGGGAAAAAAATAAGTAAAAGGAAATACAGCTAACTATAGTTTAAAGGGTCAGTTTATAGTTTAGTTAACCCTATGATCTATATACTACTAAAGTTCCTGTATCTGTAACTGGGTGAAACAGTGCATTATAGGGCAAAAGGTTTTGAACCAAGGTGAGCTAATTTACAGAATGTACCTAGAAACCAGGATCTATGACAACAGGAGAATTAAAATTTGGCAAATTTTATAAAATGTTTTATGATATAAAAATTATCATAAAGCAATTTGTGACCTAATACAAAGTGTCATAAAAGATTTCCTGTGGTCAGTTGCTCATGTTTGACGGTGGTATACAGTTCAAAATGTGCTATTTTTCAAGGCAGATATTTTTCTGAATGTCTCACTGATTTTTTTAAGAACTACAAGTACAGTAGAAGCTCTGTCATTGTCGAAGGTATTGAGGAATTTGGTAAAGAAATATTTCTGAAGCAACTATCCAACATGCTTCACCAGGCATTTTGATTCGTGCACTCTCCTTTTCTCTGCCATGTCCATATAGAGCATCATACATTGCTTTTTGTTTCTTTCAATGCCTCCTCCCTTTCTATTTCAGGATCTCATCCACAATATCCAGTTGACATTCTCAGTTTTTGCCTTCCTTTAGACCAGGCATGTCAAACTGCCGACCTGTGGGCCGGATGCATCAAGCCGAAACTGTGCCCACCCCATAGCCGGCAATGGGGAAAAAGTCACGATACGTCGCATGACATCATGTGATGTTTGAGTTTGACATCCTGCTTTAGACCCTGACTTGTCCTTGATCTATTTGTTTTGTAATATGATTCTCATGTCTTCTTTGTATGTGAGAAAATTGTAAACATGCACCTCTTTCTTATTCACTTTTGTGTTCATTCCAAATTCATTTCTCTCCTGTCCATTCTTGACCTTATCTTTAATGTTATTACAACACATACTTCTGAAGTATTCAATTTACACTGCATTCAACTGACTTTTATGGTTCTCCTGACATACTTAATTCTCTTTTCCAAAGCAAGGTATGGAGAAGAACACAGTAGTTTTTACTTTAAAAAAAAAAAAAAGTTTTCAGCACCTACAAGCTGATCCAACCAGAAACTGATTCTAAGTAGCATATAGTTTTCTCCTGTCTTATTGTGGATTGAAGCAAACCAAACCCATAAACAAACAAACAAATAATAAAATACACAATTTGTTCCTCAAAACAGATTCCAAATTACCATTTCTTTTACCTGCCTTTACACATATTATTTCTTTTACCATCAGCAATTTCCCCGTCTCTAGTTAACAACCCATGAAGTACAACTATTTCTCTACTTGCTCTAATTTTTTGCTATTTATGTTTAATTCATAATTATTCCTTTTATTTTCCCTGCTTTACAATCAAAGATCAGTCAGTGTCAACCATATGCAGGCCACCTACATAACAATTAATATGAAGCTTTCCTGTTATATTTATCTTTTAAGTAAGTTTAAAAGACTTTTTAAATGTATGAGTGATTTATCCTTTATGCCACCCAGATTACTTTTGAACCCCTTCTATGATTTAATGACATTGAAAGTAAGGAATATTGACAGCAAAAGAACTGAGAGAAAGAAAAGCAAAAAAGAGAATAGTTAAGGCCAAGATAAATAGACAAAATGGAAAGAAGATAATCACCATATTAAAGATAAACACCAATTGGCATTATGAGAACATAAAACATGAATTCTGTTGAGAAGGATAAAATTTTGTCCTTCCAACAAGGAGCCACTTATAATCCAACCATGACTTGTATAGTTAGATCAAGTTTTAAATGATTCACCTTTATAAGCAAATTTGCCACAAAGCAAATGAGAGAAATAATGCACTAACTTTCTTCCTGCCTAAAATATCACATTACCAGAGAAAGCAAATGAAATAATGTCACATTACTGGAAGAAAAAAGTGAGGATCACACATATTTTGTGATGCTGGCAATGAGATCTTAAAACTCTTTGTATTCCCCAAATAGACATCATATTATTCCTGTTCAAATCAAGCGATATCACTATAGAGAAAATGTAAATAATAAGATGAAGATAATAAGTTTAACAAATGCAAATACTTTCTTAATAAATGCAGATAATACATTTCTTAATAACTTTTTAAAGTCCATTCATCTTAAAATTGTCAAAATTGAGACACACTGTAATAGATAATAAGTGGCTAAACAAATAGATGTGTAATCCATCTTACCTGAGGAATCTTGTAGATCCCTAAGATAGTAGCTATGTGAAGGGAAGTTTCCGAGT
Source organism: Protobothrops mucrosquamatus (assembly GCF_001527695.2). Taxonomy (NCBI): domain Eukaryota; kingdom Metazoa; phylum Chordata; class Lepidosauria; order Squamata; family Viperidae; genus Protobothrops; species Protobothrops mucrosquamatus. Next base: position 217,101 of record NW_015386978.1, read on the forward strand.
CAGTACCCCCAATGACAGCTGCTGGTACCTTCTTGCTGCAGTTGTAGTTGAGAATAGTTGGCTTCTGATTAAAGAGCAGGTTCAGCGTGTTCTGATAAGTTATCTGGGCATCAAAATGGCTATCATAGACATGAAATCCCAGAGTTCTATTGGGTAAGATCATGCTGTTTCCATTGATTTCATTCACTGCAAATGCCAAGGCTAGGGTGTGCTGATATTTTTTCAGCATTACACTAAAGTAAAAGACACATCTTGAGTAAGCCATGAAGGTTAGTATTGTGAACATTATTCCCGCAAGAGGCATCCTATATTTACTGGTGGAGAACATTGGAGAATGAGAAACCTGACACTTAGAATGTAGTTACTTTTAATTAGAAGAATAGGTTGTTTGCTTGTAATGGTTCTGCCCTTCTCCAATATTTTAATTCTCCTAAACTCTAAGGAGAAGTCCATTTTCAGAGAAAGTATGCTCAGAAACACATATTGCTTGCTTCTAGCTTCTCACAAGGTCAGAGAACTATGGACCTTACTGAAGAGATTTTTCCCCAATGATTTTTGAGTAGGAAGTCTATGGGTATAAATCAGGGGTCTTCAAACCTGGCCCTTTTATGACTTGTGGACTTCAATTCCCAGAATCCATCAGCCAGACACACTGGCTAAGGAATTCTGTGAGTTGAGGTCCATAAGTCATAAAAGGGCCAAGTTTGAAGACCCCTGGTATAAATAATGTTACATATATAATAGCAAGGACTTTAAGCAATAGAAGATTGAGGCAAGACTGATGCAGTTTTTCCCACTTCACACAATCAAATCTAGCATGTCTTACTGATTTGATCTTATCAGATGTAAAAGATCAGAATAAACTCAGAGCATACAAGGAGGTCTGGCAAATATGATAGAATCATAGAACTAGAAGAAATGCCAAGGCTAGGGTGTGCTGATTTTTTTTTTCAGAATTACACTAAAGTAAAAGACACATTTTGAGTAAGCCATGAAGTTCTATGTTGTGAACATTCCCACTCCACTCCTGCAAGAACATCCTGTCTTAGAATAACCTATTTTTAGTGGTGGAGAACATTGGAGAATGAGAAACTTGACGAATGAAGTTACATTTAACCAGAAAAATAGCTTGGTTTGCTTATAATGGATTTGCCCTTCTGCAATATTTCAACTGTTCTAAACGCTAAGGCAGAAGTCCATATTCAGAAAATGTACGCTCAGAAACAAATACAAGTCTGTTACATTCCGAAGACACTAAATATTGCTTCATTAACTTATGCAGTAAAACTTTTCAATGGTGGATTGTGTTTCCTCTAGCTTACCTTTCTAGATCAGACCAAATTGCATGTAACCCAGCATACTAGTCACAAAACAATCATTTGCTTCTGGCCTCTCACAAGGTCAGAGAAATATGGACCTTACTGAAGAGATTTTAAGGACTTTAAGCAATAGAAGACTGCTTAAAGGTAAGATTGATGCAGGTTTTCCCACTTCACATAATCAAATCTAGCAAGTCTTATTGATTGATTTGATCTTATCAGATGTAAAAGATCAGAATAAACTCAGAGCATACAAGGAGATCTGGCAAATATCATAGAATCATAGAGCTAGAAAAGAAGTTTACATCATAATATCCAACTGCTTGCTCAGTGCTGGAACTTTAAGTTTAAGCCAAATAGTTGGGTTAAACCCAAGATGTGTAAGATAGAAGTTGCTGGGATGAAAAATAACAAGGTTACCACATGTGTGTCTTGGGATTGGCCACCATTTCAACCTCCTATTTTCTATTACCAGAAGAGCAGAATAAGTAGATGTAGGAATAAAAATATCTGACTACTATCTGTGCAGAGTTGAAAAAAGCATGTGAATGCTGCTGCTAGGAAATAGCCAAGTATTACATAAATCAATGAGGTTTTTCTTACACAGGTTCAACATCACACTTGGGTGTAGGGTGTGAGCTGAAGTCTGCTCCTTCAGAAAAGGAGAAAAGCTGTGAAATTATCCCACCAATTATCACATCACCTGGCTGAAAATATTGGTACTGCACTTTCAGAGACTCAGGAATAGTACACACTGTAGGAGATAGCACACAATCTGTTGGTGGGAGCAGTAGCAAACACACAAGAAGTCTCAGGGACAAGAAGGACCCTTTCATGCAGCAAGCACAATGATTGTCTCTTAATTTAAGATCTCCTACTCCTTTGATCATCATCATCCAGCTATTTAGTATGCCATGGTCTTTCTGATTCTGGATCCTACCAGTAAATGTATATGCACTGGTCTGCTGAATCCATGGATGGATGGGTGGATACATGTGTATATACATACATAGATATATACATACATATATTAACTGCCCCCTCCCTTTGATCAGTTCAGGAGTTATACACCTGTATGCAATTAGAATGAAAAAAATATTTTTTCTGCTTTGAGATTAATGAGGAGTTCATAATTATCACCTTAGATAATCATAAGGTGCATAGTTACATTTTCCAACCCTGAAGTCAGCAAAATTCTCAGAAGTAATTCCTCCTCCTTTTCTTCCTCCTTCTCCTCCTCTATCACTGCTTTGTGCCTAATAATGATTGTTTTGTAGATGTTAAACTACTGGAGCTCCTGAACAAAATGGAGAGATACAGATTTTGTGTGTGTGTGTGTGTGTGTATGTGTATGTATATGTGTGTGTGTGTTAAACATATTAATTATATTAATTATATTTATTGGGGATAACTTATTAGGAATACACATGTCATAAATTATCCTTATATCTAATTATTAGATTTGATTTACTAGGAATAGATTTATTAGGGATATAAATTTCATATATTTGTAACGCCACTCCCGTAAGGGCTGCTAGAGTCCAGATTCTTCTGCCTCCTTTCTACAGGTACCCAAGCTAGTCTCCGCTACACAGTCATTCACCGGGTGTCTCAATGTACATCATTCTGGACATCTGATCTTCAGACACCTCCACGTACCCACCTCAGGCATTCTTTGAGGCTTGATAGATATTGTCAAGAGTGAAAACTTGGCAGCCATATGACAGTTAAGGCTTATATCAGGGGTCCCCAACCTGTGGGTCACGGCCCACTATGGGGCTGTGGCCTATTTGCAATCAGGCTGCATGAATGCTCATGCACATGTGCAACCTGACTCACATGAGCAGCCCCACTTGTGTGATTAGCGACACTCACACCCCAGTCATGTGAGCGCCAACACAGCCCCACTTGCACAAGTGGCAGGTGCCGGCTTTTGCAGACCCACAAGTGCAATTGGCAGGTACCAATGCTCGCAGCCCCACTACACTGAGGTTATGTCTGTGCATCTGCCCATGCACCTTCCCCTCGCAGAAAACCATCGCCTGTTCCCCCCTCCCACCGGCACTAGGCCACTAACATGGAAAGGTTGGAGAATGCTGGCTTACAGTATATGACTGATTTTGTAGCAACCATTCATTTTATTAACTGAACAATTGCTAGAAACATTGACTCAACAAAACAGTACTACATTTGATTTAGAGAAAGAGCACAATAAAATAAATCAGCCTGAATTATGGAGGGTTCTGCTTGACTATGACATCGAAAGTTGGCTGCTGAATGCACTGAGATATTCTGATATGACAGAAGTAAAGTATTGTAGTAATCAGTGCTCAGTCGTTGCAGGGTGCAAATATGGCTGACTGCCTTCACAGCATTTATTGCCTTATATACAGGTATTCAAATAGCATAAAGTAAGATGGCATCAGCATAGTAACAGCATTTCTATTGGTGAAACCCCTTGCCAATCATTAAGAAGATATAAGTTAGGAGGCCCAGCCAGGGAGCAGTTTCTACCACATCCTGTTGATGTAACCAGGCTGATATCAGGCAGGTGAGGTCATTGTACCATCCTGGGGTAGTTTCCCACATTGCCATGGTGATGTGAATGGATGAGATGATGTAGAGAGAAGAGGCACACAGGCTTTGGGGGGGGGGGCAGTTTGCTGCTCACGACCTCTACCTGGCCCCTATCTCTACAAAGTATATCTGAGAATTCACAGACATGTTGAGAATAGTTCAAAACTTAGTAGGTAGTAATACACCTAATAAATGAGTTATTTACTGATAAATGTGTCATTCTTGCAATAACATTAAAAGTCTGTTAGCTGGCAACATGAATATATGTCCACCTTTATATGCAATGCGGTTTCTTTAAGAATGGTTTGATTTTAATCAAATGGTATGTCTATATCAGGGCTTTTCAACCTTGTCACCCATTGTATCACTTTTAGGATATGGTAACATCTGAGTACCACCAGTTGCCTAGCAAGGTGTCAAAAACTTGATGACCAAAAAAAAAAAAGTGATAAAGTACAGGTAGTCCTCGACTTACAACAGTTCGCTTAGTGACTGTTCGAAGTTACAATGGCACTGAAAAAAGTGCCCCACAAGACACAGCCGAGCAAGACACCTGCCTGCCCACCCGGCAGCGCTCTTCCTCCTGTCTGAGGTTTTCATTGTTGTGAGCATTTCTGTTGAGGATTGACAGCGGGGGCTTTTATTCCCTCTGCTTGCTGGGTGGTTACAGCAGGTTTTGGTCACTTCACATGACCCTGGGACACGGTGACACTATGAATCAGTTGCCAAGAATCTGAATGTAAATCACAAGACCCTGCAGATGCTGCAACATCCCAGCTGTTTGGTGCTTCTTCAGGGCTCAGCAGAAGCACCAGGATCAGCGCCGAGCTCCAGCTGGAGCCTGGCACTGATCCTGGTGCTTCCACTGAGCCCTGACAGTCCTGAAGAAGCACCAATCAGCTGGAAAGCAGCACTGATCCTGGTGCTTCCGCTGAGCCCTGACAGCCCTGCAGCTACAGCCGTCTCTCGCTCAGCCTTGTGCAGTGCTGCTCCGGTTCAGCTCATTCCCCTCCCCCGCTACCGCTTTTCTAGGATGGTCGCATACCACCTGCCAGATGCCAATGTACCACAGGTGCTACCCGTACCACTGGTTGAAAAGCCCTGGTCTATATTATAAGTTTGCTTTCTGAGCTGCACTGCCTCATCATAGGCTTGCTGGTGTAATTCATGCCATCTACAAAGTCCTTCATATCATGGGAGCAGATATTTGTGGGACCAACTTTCTCCAGTTGTCTCTGCTTGTCCTATCAGATCCAGTAGGAGTAGTATGTTCTGGGTACTGTCTCTTAAGCGGTGTTGTCTAGTAGTACCCCAGTAGTATGTCTTTTCTGTAACTGAAACTTTTTTGGGAATGTTATCCCAAGATAAAATTGACTGTTGCTGATCATTAGGAAAGCCCTTTTCCCAGGCAGGGATGTTGTGAGTTTAGACTCTGTAAGTTATTGTTGATTATTATTCTTTGCCATTTTTTTCACTGATGTTATTTATTAGTCATTGTTGTTTGGATGTTCCTAACATTGTTTGCAATCCAACTTGTGATTATACATCTGTGACCCTGGTGAATTAAATGATGCATGATTGTCTTATCCTAGTGGTTGGAGATTGTGAGCATCTGTATGGGGAAAGACAGGGTTCATTGAATGGCTTTGGATTTGGGGACCTTCAGTTCTAAGACTAAGGCATCTTTGATGCTGGATGGATGGATTTGCACTGTCCCAAAGAGATCCGGTTGCTGGAATTGGGTATGTCTAGTTTAATGAAGAGAAGGACGAGGGGGGACATGATAGCAGTGTTCCAATATCTCAGGGGCTTCCACAAAGAAGAGGGTGTCAAGCTATTTTCCAAAGTGCCTGAAGGCAGGACAAAAAGCAACGGGTGGAAACTAATCAAGGAGAGAAGCAACCTAGAACTAAGGAGAAACTTCCTGACAGTTAGAACAATTAACCAGTGGAACAACCTGCCTCCAGAAGCGGTGAATGCTCCAACACTGGAAGTTTTTAAGAAGAGACTGGACAGCCATTTGTCCGAAATAATATAGGGTTTCCTGCCTGAGCAGGAGGTTGGACTAGATGACCTCTGAGGTCCCTTCCAACTTTACTACTATTATTATTATTATTATTATTATTATTATTATTATTATTATTATTATTATTATTATTATTATTATTATTATTATTATTATTATGTAATCTGGAGGTCCTGATTACATGTAATTCTTGATCCTGATTGAAGAGAGGGTGGTAATCATTGCTAGGAAAGCCTTTGCACAACTTTGTATTGTATTGTATAGCAATTGTATTTGTTTCTAGAGCGTTATCTAGGGCTTGATTGATTATTTCTCATAATCACTGAAACCCTAGATATATAGAACAAAAAAGAACCTAAGGATTTCAAATTAGCATCATTGCCCTGCCTACCTTTATTAAAGAGACCCTGATCAAACATATTTTTCTGCAAAGATTTGTAGCACCAATTAAATTTCACAATTAAACAGGAAGGAATACACTGAATGATAGGTCATTTTTTCCCCATTTCCCACATCACTAATCAAGAGGCCTTATTGCAGGTCTGTAAAATATCAGTTGTGAATAAGTTGATTGATTTGATCACTTGGAGGCTCATGTCATTCACCAACCCAGAAATAAAAATATGACCCACTTCATGTTACTTTGAGAATATGGATTAAAAGTTATTTGAAATGAATTAAAAGACCCAAGCAGTAGTTTATTTTGCAACTGTGATAAAAAATATGGCTCTCCAAGATTTTAGAACTTTTTGTTCTGAAATTTATTCACCTTGTAAATGGAGCACTATTAAAAACATATCTCCAATGATATTTCTTTATTCTTTGCTTAGTTACAAGGCATTACACACTGCTCCAGTCCAAAAGGAAAGTTAAAATCAAATGGGTAATAATTCTATTGTTCCAGAGAATTTCATTTTTACAGCTACAGAATTAGCAAAATATTTTGAATGATATTTGTTCATTAGAATTGTTTTCCCCCCCCTTCTAGCTCCTATATAATTGGTCCTGAGCCCATGGATATCATCATTCTATTTCTTACTAAAAGTGTCTAAGGAGCTTCACTGAACATCCATTGATTTCTCCTATAATTACCAACAGAGTCTTGATAATCTAGCTTCTTGTCAAATCCTTAGGGATGTCCAAGAGACAACCTGCAAAAACAGGTGAAGACTGAAAGGTGCTATTTATCGTGGAACCAGAGGGCTAGAAATATAACAATCTGAGAAAGAATATATATATGCAGACTATTCTAAACAATGAAAGTTTCTTTTTTGTCCATGTTTCATTGTTACAAATGGAATTGATTCATATTTGGTGATGAAAGTTTTCTTGAAGAAGATAGTATTTTTCTTGGCAGTAATGTCAGTCCTACTGCCATGGGCTACATGTTCTATGCCTCCTACTAAAACCTGTGCTGTGGGGAAACCTCAATTTATTAAGCACAAATATTTTCGGTCAGGGGATTTCACAATAGCTGGGATACTATCTCAGTTCTACATGATATCTGATCGAGTGGATTTCACAAGACACCCATCTGAAGAATTGGTTGATGACATCATGTAAAGACTTTCTCTTTTTAGCTGTAGCATGTCTTAAACCAGATATCTTTCTCTAAGAAGATGCCTGGACTGAGTTAATTAGTGGTATTGCTTGCAGCACAAATTATTTCTCCTGGTTTCTTGCTGGTTAGTTCCTTCATTCTTAAGCTAATAGAAATGGATTCCCACTGATATTTCTTATCTGGCAAATAAATAAAAATATTTGCACACACTTAAGGCAGATCTCATGCCAGTGCTTTTGTTCAAATTCCATATTGGTCTTTTCTCATTTTCTTACAGTGGAATGAATCATCAGTGCTATACTACTGAAACATTGTTTATAGCTAATTCAATGCCAAGCTTTAACAATTTAATTGTTCTTCGGAATATTAGGGAACAATGGCACTATGTAGTACTTTTAATTTGTTTCCAGATAGCTGTTCAGCATGTATGGAATACAAATGTAGGGTTGCCCCAATGAAACAGTTACATCTTTTCCTAGGATAAGGGATTCCAGAAATAGAGTTACATACATCATTTATATGTAACATATGAAGAATGGTTGCAGGAATTGGGCATGTCTAGTTTAATGAAAAGGAGGATGAGGGGTTGACATGATAGTAGTGTTCCAATATCAAAGGAGCTGCCACAAAGAAGGAGGGGTCAACCTATTCTCCAAAGCATCTGAATGTAGGACATGAAGCAATGAATGGAAACTAACCAAGGAGAGCGCAACCTAGAACTAAATAGAAATTTCCTGACAGTGACAACAATTAATCAGTGGAACAACTTGCCTCCTGAAGTTGTGGGTGCTCTAACAACACTGGAAGTTTTTAAGAAGAGATTGGATAGCCATTTGTCTGAAATGATATAGGGTTTCCTGCTTGAGCAGAGGGTTGGACTAGAAGACCTCTAAAGTCCCTTTCAACTCTGTTATTCTGTTTGCTCTCAAGGTTCAAACCACATTTTCTTCCTCTACCCATAAAAATAGCCAAAGTGAAGATTGAAGTGTCTCACCAGATTTCATAGTCTTTCATTAGAATATATACATTTGTTGGTTGTGTAATTTACTCATATCATTCAATCCATATGTAGCAATGGGAAAAACTTTGGAGTGCTAGTGCATTTACATGATTTCCTGCACAGCACTATACAATCTATTTTTTTCTGTATAGCGTTAGCTGAATTGTAAATGAAGTCTATGCAATACCAGATTGTTTAAAAGAAGAAGTATGATTTGGAATATATCTGTGTAGATTTTTTCTACAGAACTATCAACATATCCTGGCCTTGGTTTTTGCTGTAAAAGAGATCAATGAAAAGAATTACATTTTATTCAACATGACTCTCGGTATGCACATCTCTAACAGTTATTTCATGGCGAGATGGACCTACTTGGCTTCAATGGAACTTCTCTCAACACGGGGCAGATTCACCCCCAATTATAAGTGTGATGCCAAGGACTGGGCAGTATCTGTTATTGCAGGACCTAATTCTCACATTTGTCCCTTCATGGCAAACATCTTGAATGTCTACAAGATGCCCCAGGTAAGATTTGCTCTTGAAATACATATAGCGGGCTGTGACAATAATCTTCAGAGATAGGTAAATGATCTGGTAAAAGAAATCTCAGCTCAAACCAATTTGAGAAAGCATTTCAGGATTAACTGTCAGAGAGAAGGAAGGAAAGAAGGAAGGAAGGAAGGAAGGAAGGAAGGAAGGAAGGAAGGAAAGAAGGAAGGAAGGAAGGAAGGAAGGGTCATTCTGCAATATAAAGATCAAGATAAATATTCCCCAATATTAATACACTGAATTGCTTAATCAAGTCCATAAATACTTATTATTATTATTAAAACATGGTGATAAAATGTATTGATGAAACTATATAAACATTTCTATTAAGTGTATTTATAAGTAAGTCAAGGAATCAAAGTACATTATTAGTTTGGATTCAGATTAGCAGTAAATCTAGCATAGTGCCTAAACATATGGCCACCACTGCGTTATTCATCATGTGGGTGATTTGTGTTGTATTTTTAAATGTAACTTTGTAGACGAAACAGAGAGAGGGGAAATGCTTTCAGACTTGAAGATTGTGGTTTCATGGTCTGGACTATCTCAAAGGATTGACACCAATCTTGCCTGTCTCAAAGTGCTTCCCCCCTCAGCTGCCTTTCCACTGCAACAAACCAGAGAGAGACAATTCTGAGATGATTATAACATTTCCTGAATGAATGTATTTCTTCTTTTAATTTTTTATTAGAGTTTATTATATGATAAAATACTATAGAAACAAAAATAAGAAAAAATAGAGAAAGAAAAAAAATACAGATATAGAAAGAAAAAGAAAAAAAATGATGACTTGATGTTTTTTTATTGCAGTAGAGTACAAGAAAAAGTTACAACCTTTTGCTTACATTTCCAGTTAATTCAAATCATTTCAGTAACAAGAAGGTTGACTTAATATCAAAGTTTCGATTTTTTTTCCGTTTTAAGTGATAATCTAGAAATGGTTTCCAAGAGGAAACAAAACTAGGTAATCTCTTCTCGTTAATTAAAGCTGTCAATTTTACCATCACTGCCAGCTCAGTCACAAATTCATGCATTTCTGTCTTTAGCTTTGGACTTATACTACTTCTAAATATATCTAATTATGGAGATAAAAGATTTTTATGACCATGGTTAGATATCTATTAATGTTTGCAACAAAGATGATAAATGAGGTACAGATTTTTTAAAAAATAATGAATATTTCATTTTGGAAAATCATGTCCCTCCTTTTTTTTCTATATTTAGCTGATATATGGATCTTCTCCAATGATAGATGACCAGGTACAAGCTGTTTTCTTTCATCGTTTTTTCCCAGATGGTGACCGACAGATTATGGGTATTCTCCGGTTGCTGTTGTATTTTAGGTGGACATGGATTGGGTTGATTGTCCAACGTAATGAGAGTGGAGACAGGTTCATTCAAAATGCTGTTCCTTCATTTTCCCAAAAAGGAATCTGCGTTGAGTTCATGGAAGAGATGACCAAGGAAACATTTTCTAATGATATTGCAGGAGCATTTAAAGATTTTGGTAAAATGTATACTATTATCATGAAGAGCACTGCCAATGTTATCATCCTATATTGTGAAAACCAGGTCGCAGCGATTTTTAGAATGTTGCCCTACTTTACAGAATTTGAAGAGATACCCATCACGAAAAAAGATAAAGTATGGATAATGCCAGCCCAGATGGAGTTTACATCCCTTCCCTTTCAAAAAACTAGGGGTATGGACTTTTTCCATGGTGTTATAACTTTTGAAGTTTCTTCCAAGGAGATTTCTGGGTTCAGTAAATTCCTTCAGATGAGAAACCCAACTTTAGAAGTGGAAGACCATTTAATGAGAGTATTTTGGGAACAGGCTTTTGAATGCTCTTTTCCTAAATATAAGTTAGATGAAGAGGCTGGGATGCTGTGCACTGGAGAGGAGAAGCTGGAGAATTTACCTAAGTCTGTGTTTGACACCACCCTGACTGGGCATAGTTACAGCATCTATAATGCAGTATATGCTGTGGCACATGCTTTACAAGTTATGATTTCTCCCATGTCTAAACATAGAGGAAGACCAGAACTTGGGAGAGAAACATTTTTGACTCAAAATGCATGGCAGGTAATCAAAGAATGAATGACCATTTCCCATTGCTCTTCTGTCTAATGCAATGAACTGTTAGGTAATGCAATCAGATACAGGCAATGAGTACACTGGAGTGATAATTATCAGTCTCCTGTCAAAACATTTTTCTCATCCTTTTCTGACTTAGAGAAACTTTTGCAATTGTGAATAGATAAAAAATGCTACAACAATAGGGAAGAAAATATTTAGATGTAGCAGCATTGGAATTATTGGCAGAGATTCAAATGTGTGTGGTAGAGAAGAAATATGGACGAACAATCATATTTATTAATGAACCTAGGCATATGAAATCAATACCCCTAACTTAATACTTTCTTTCTTTCTTTCTTTCTTTCTTTCTTTCTTTCTTTCTTTCTTTCTTTCTTTCTTTCTTTCTTTCTTTCTTTCTTTCTTTCTTTCTTCTCCTATCCCCTCCCCTCCCCTTTCTCTTCCCTTCCCTTCCCTCCCTCTCCTCTCCTTTTTGTCAACTTTTGCTTCTTTTTAGTTGCATTGCTATTAGTACAATTTCTTTCTTTCTTTCTTTCTTTCTTTCTTTCTTTCTTTCTTTCTTTCTTTCTTTCTTTCTTTCTTTCTGTCTTTCTGTCTTTCTGTCTTTCTTTTCTTTCATTCTCCCCTCCTCTCTCCTCTCCTCCCCTTCTTTTCCCATTCCTTCTCTTCCCTTCATTTCACTTCTTTTTAATTGTCAACTTTTGCTTCTTTTTAGTTGCATCACTATCTGAGAACCGTCTCATTTAATAACAGTGCAGGAGATAAAATTTCCTTTAATGAAAATGGGGATTTAGATGCTGGATTTTACATTATCAACTGGGTCACATTCCCAAACAGGACCTTTGTTAAACTGAAAGTTGGAAAAATCGACCCAACAGATTCTCCAGCTAAGCTGTTCACAATTTCTACACCAGACATCATCTGGCCCACTATGTTTAAACAGGTATTTCTTGCTCAGATTTCAAACTGTGCACATTCTTTCCTTTCCCTTCTTGCTTTCAGCATTATAGATTTGAAGGGATAAAAGGATGTAATCTCTTTATATAGCAAAGATTAAAATAATTTACTGTATTTCCTCATTAAATCTTTACAGTTTTAACAGAACTCAGTGCTATAGCTGCTGTCTATTCCTGGTGGCATTTCAAGTCTGCCTGGTTTAAAAAAATATCCGAATGTTCACTAAAGTAATTAAAGCTATTTATCATATTACTATCACATAGTAATAATAAGACAATTTGTTTCAATTTGTTTATTAAACAGTCCCATTCATCTGAAAGCTGATTTTCCCTACAAAACAGAATTTTCCCCCTAGCCTTCCTTTTCCTTGAATGACACGTCCAGATTTTCAAGTTTACATTTGGTAATCATTTTATCTGGGGAGCAGTCAGCTTCTATTTGATCCAGGAGTTGCAAGATCATCAATGGTCTTTGATACAGGGATTCTGAGCTGCCTGGTTACTTTTTAATTATGGAATGGGTGGTGTTCAGCAGTAGAGTAGTGAAATAGTGTTTTAAAAAAAGGAATTATCAGATAAATAGTGAAATGCAGGAAACAGAGACAAATACTGTAGATGGGTTGGTTGATGGATGGATGGATGAATGGTGATTCTGCCAATTTCCCCTTTATGCCCGAAATGACAGGAAGAATGGTGAAACTGTTGTTCATACTTTGTTACTTTTTCCACCAGTCCTCGGAAGACATGACTTCTCAAAGAAAACAGTTGGTGGTTACCTTTCTGGCATGGATGGGAAGAAAAAAAGCAAGGGGAGAATTCCATGTCAAGGACCATATATGGTCCAGACAGAACACCTGGTCATTGCTGTGGTCAAAGTAGAGGAAGGAATTGCAATTCAGAGGGAAAAGAATAATTCATCTCTATTTCCAGATGATGTATATATGGGAAACAGGTTTTTCTGGGTCTTTATTTTCACCTAGCTAAGTGAATCTATTTTCTTAGTGTTCCTATCTTCACTTTTGATTCCAGCTCTCCCTCCCTGCAATACTTCCACTTATTTAATATAATTGTTTTAAAATGGAAATAAATTTGGGACATCTACATCCTATGTTCATTGTGTAAAAGTAAAATCCACACTGAACTAGGATGTTCTGAAACTTTTGAGCTTTAATAAATCCTGGTTTCACTTCTTGATAGGTCCTACCTCTTTCTGTATGCAATGACAATTGCTATTCAGGGTCCAGGAAGATGAAAATAGAAGGGAAGCCATTTTGCTGTTATGATTGCCTTTCCTGTGCAAAAGGGAAAATTTCAAACCAAATGGGTAAGTGTTATATTGTGCAAAACTATTCAGTCTTCTTAACTGTGATTCAAAATGCTAATTTTAAAACTTCCTATAATTGACTTCTAATGTGGTGACTAAACCAATGATATTGCTATATGAATACTAAAAATGAAATGATTACTACAAGCAATATGTAAGTAGCAGAAGATCTG
>NW_015386979.1:0-7613 GCF_001527695.2 Protobothrops mucrosquamatus
ACTTGCAGAACTTCATATTGTCTTGTGCCTCAGGCATGATCATGCTAAGCAGTTGAATCTTTCTTTGACTTAAAATGGATATAAACATAGCTGGCTTCCTTAAAATGTTGTAAACATGGAAAATTATAACATTGGATCCTTCTAAACACCAGGTGATAGAAGAAAGATTTGATAGTAATGGTTTATGCATTTAAGGGGTAAGTTTAGGAGTGAAATTGTAGAACAATATTTTGAGCTGAAATTGCAAATAAAGAATGATTATTAATTCTTTGTGAAGTTCTTCAGAATAACAGAGGGGCTATACAAAGGAGAATCAATAGGAAAACTTTCCTGAAACAATCCATATTAAAGTATTAGGAACAGAAATAGAGTATATCTGGGTCCAGAAGTATCCCAGATGAAAAATAGAAGACAGAAGGGAAAGAATCAGAAAGCATGCTTGAGGCAAAGAAGGAGTAAAATCAAGGGTGAGCCAGAAGAGAATAGGGTTGTTGGTTGTTGTTTTTTAGTACGCCCGAAATAGCTTTTCTTTAAAACAATTGTCTGTGCTAGTATGCTTTTGGCTACCTATTTAGTTCCCAGAAAATAAATAGTGAAATAAAAGTACAGTATTTTGCTGGCAAGGTGCTCTTTTCCCCTAAATATATGTTCTTTAGTTAAGTAGAGTAAATAGACCCAATTTTAAAATTATTTCAGAAAACAACATGTTGCCACATGCCATTCCTTCCAAAAATCTTTCCAAATAAACAGGTGATAGTTATGGTCATATTGGTATGAATTTTGGCCACCTATGTTGACACCTGCAAAAAAATTCTTCTTCCCAAATTGTTAAAGAATGCAGCATCTTGAATATGCTTGGCATAATTGGCTCTGGAAATCTGTTCATCTTTTTGCTTCCATTAAGCAGTATTTCAGGAATGTATTCAGGGGGAAAGTGCTCTGTCTACATTTAGCATCCTGTTACCACATCTGGATTGCCACTGCTCTATCAGAATGATAACTTAGGTCTTCTGTTGCCATATAACATTAGGTTATATGACTTGCCTTTCACCATTTAAAGATTTATGCACTCCTGACAGTTCTTAGAATGTGTGAATGATTTTAAACAGCAGAAAAAAATATGAACCCAGATTATGAATCTATTATAGCAAATTTCTGGTATGAGGATGTTGAGCCCTGGGAAAGAGGAGCATGCTATGACAAACAAGAAGTGGCTTCCCAGGACACTGACAGATAATAGATCAATCATCCCCACACAATATTTTTAGATGCAGGAATGAATCTCAGGTGCTTTCTATCATTAATGTACAGTATAATGTGTAAAGCACTTCTATATCATATTTTTATTAGAATTTTTTAAAACAGATAAAAGATAAGCATGAGAATATATAGAAAACAACATGAAGTAAAAGGAAAAAGATAAAATGCGATAAGTAAGAAAATAAATATTTAAAGAAGTAACTTATGATCTTCCTTACAGCAGTTACAAATACACTCTTCCCATATCAAGGTTACATCACATATTCACTTCTTCCTGTATTCAACCTTTTTCAATCAACATGAAGGGACAATTTTCACAATTTACAATCTTTAAATTACATGGTGAAATATCCCTCCATGTTTTCCACATTTCCAACAATAATTAGAAGTGCCTTTAGACTTCCGGTTTGCATCACGGTGAGACGGAATGCAAGAAGGCACCCTGCTGGGGGCCCTGAAAAGGACCTAAAATCACCCCGAAGAGGCAATGAAGAGGAGAGGTGCCTTGTTGATTGCGGAGAGACGGCAGTCTTTCTGTTCGATCCAAGGAAAGCCCTCCAAACGGGCAGGGGAAAGACTGGCTACATCCCTGTGGCCGGCCATTAGCTGTTGATAACCGAAGAAGAAAAAAAGCACTATTTAAAACATCGTAAACAGCATGTTTGGAACTGGGTGAGAATATTGATCCTTTCTTTACTATTTTACAACTGAATTTCCTGGGAAAGGCTCCCAAGAAGCTAAAAACCTCCGAATGTAAATGGAACGGTGTTTTAATTTAATGGGGGACAGAAACATACAATATTGAAGTGGAAGTAATATAAAGCTACAGTTTTATAAATTTTAAAACTGAGATAACTGTTAAGATTTTCTCTTTGGAAAAAAAACCCATTGAGGTGAAATATAAGAAATCAATCCTTTGTTTTAAGAGTGGAAAATGGACTTTGAATGACATCTAGTGGTGGATTTGTATAGCACCATAATTTGCTTTGCTTGATGATTGCTACCTTGGGAGAATAGCTGGCAATAAAGGAAAATATTTTGGCATACTTATCATCCTGACCTTCTTGGATTATAAATACCTACTTTATTTTTAACTTCAAGAGCTAGTGGGAGAGAAAGAAAATTTGACCTTGGACTACACCAGGCTGGGAGAGTCTTTTGAGCTGTTTTCAGAGAGGTTGAACATTTTGAACATTTCAAACATTGTGGATTACAATCTTGCCTGATTGACAATTTTTGGGATACTTGAGACAAGGGATTACTATAAAATATTGCTTTCAGAACTGAACCTATACTTTGGAATCTATTGGATTATAAAGAATACATTTAAAGACCAGAAAACTAATCTCCAGGAATGATGCCTCAAGAAAAAACAATCACCTTTCAGAAAGAAATATATTCTATGCTACAACTAATTCATCAAACAATTGTTGAATGCAAAGAGGACATAAAAAAATCATAATGAGACTAAAAACAATTTAGACAATATACAAGAGCAAATCTCCAAATTAAATCTACAACTAGAAAGTTCCCAGATAATGACTACAAAGTATGAACAAATAATCCAGAAATCAGAAGTCGAAACAGAGGAGATGGATTTAGAGATGGAAGAGATAAAAGAAGGGAAATACAAACAACTATATACAAACAAAATACTGCACGACTTAGCTATAACAACAAAAACGCAAAAGACCTTTTACCCCTCAGGTCTGCAAAATATATCTGATGGCAAGGAAAAAGATTTTTAAAAAGGGAATATAGAGTTGTTCAGGGAAATGTCACAACTTGGGAGACAGGGATTGAAAAGAGAAATGAAGGGAGAAAGGAACTGGGAGTTGTTTAAGGAATATAAATGGGCGGAATTTCCCCCCCAAAATACTCTACCTAAATTGTCTTCCTCATGCCTAGCAATTTTTACAAAAATAGAAAAAAAACTCTTGGGCGATCTAATTGCCTTGGCTTGGAAATCAACTTGGCAAAGAAAGAAAGCAAGGACTGATTTAAAAAACAGAAGACTTGACCTTTGAGAGGGGGCATTATATGTTTAAATACTTCTTTGAATAAGATTAAAAGATTAGAAGACCCTTAGATATAATTAGACCTTTATAATGCAAGATATGATTTAGAATTAAGATAGCATTTTTTTCTTTTTTTTATGTGGGCAATATGAAGATAAGAGGAGGATCGATTTGAATAAACTTTCAGCTATATTAATGTAATTAATATTGAGAAAATCATAACTGATACAGACATTTTAAATATTGATGGGAAATCAAACTTTAACAAGAACATGAAAAACAGGATATTGATTAATGAATTGACATTATTGATTTATAAATTGATATTATTTGTATATTAGTAAAATATGATGAAGATGCTTATATCTAACAGCTGTATACATTAACAGTACCAAAAATTGTAATGGTGTAATGAAGGGAAAATGGAAGAAATATGGAGAAGAAAGGAGGATCAGGGAAAAAATTCTGGATTGTGTAGTATTGAACAGATTTATATTGAAGAAGTTAATGTTAAATATCTGAACCCAGACAACATGTTGTTTATGAAGCACTAAAGACTGTAATTTTTAAAAATTAATAAAACTTTTATTTAAAAAAGTGCCTTTATACATTTTAGATAATTTCACTGCTGACATATACCAGCAGTACAACATTTTATAGAAGTTTTCTTTTAAGTAACAAAGCAATGTGAATTTCAGTCCTTTTAACCATATACTTTAATGTTGATCCATCTGTCTATTGTAACTAGAATTCTCCATTTGAAATTTCAGTAGAAATTAATACATTTTAGCAATTACATGTTCATCATTTGTACATAATTCTGTTTCAAATTCCATTACATGTTCTGTGCCTGTTAATTTTGTCTATATTAAGCCTCTCAATTGTGGACATGTAAACCATTGAAAAGCTTGCAACCATCTGTTTTCTTGATTTCAATTTAACTTCATTTTTCTGTACTAACAAATCTTAATATGTTTTAATTTGTCCATGGTTTTTTTTCTATAAAATGTCTTGTACTGGAACTAGTAAATATATTTTCAGAAACAACTTGTGTCTATATCTATCTCATATTCTTAGTATGACACTCCTAACTTAATGATTTTTTAAACTCTCTATATAAAGCACTCCAGAATTAAAAAGTTAGGCGGTATCAGAAGTATTAAAATGTGATTTTTTTTATGATTAGGTTGTTCATGAACTTTTTCTTATGAATAATAGAAAAGCTGCTTGTATTATATGTATCTTGAAAATAAATGTCTCTGATGCTTAGTCAGCATGCAATCTTTTATCATTAGGTACAACTAAGATTTTACTTGGCTTCCTGACTCCTAATTTTACTGGTATGTGTGCCAAATTTGGCCAATAGCTGCCAAACAACTTTTATATTTTCTACAACCACTTTTACTGTTACTCTCTTCTTATATTCTCATCTCCAAAGAGCTTTCCAGTTGTATTTCTGCTCCCCAATGTTTTATTTACACTCGAAGGGACCTTATGTTACATGACTTTCAGCTGCTTTTTCAAAGCTCCAGGCTCAAACAGAATAACTTAGTATTAGATGACCTTTTGCACTGATTTTGCAGTCAAAGCTTAGGCTGTAGGCTGCCAAAAGCAGTCTCTATTATAGCTGTTCTCATTATGTACTTCTTCTTCTGCACAGTAGACAATGGCTTTCAGAATCA
The DNA here is from genome assembly GCF_001527695.2 of Protobothrops mucrosquamatus. Lineage (NCBI taxonomy): Eukaryota > Metazoa > Chordata > Lepidosauria > Squamata > Viperidae > Protobothrops > Protobothrops mucrosquamatus. The sequence goes on from NW_015386979.1 coordinate 4,961, forward strand.
TCATGCCATATATTAATGGTGATAAGAGGGAAATGACAAAATAATATTATTCTAGTCCTTTAGAAATCTTCATTAACCTTTCATGTTCATTTGTAAAACAATGTTGCAAACTCAGTCTAAAATGGCATGTGCACAGAGATCTATAAAATCAACAAGCATTGGCAAAAAAAATCTGATTTAACAGGCACAACGGGAAGAAGAAAAAACCCCTCTTATTTTACTTCATACTGCTCCATTTAAAAAGATATAGTACTAATATAATTTTGCCTGATTTCATTACAACTTTGTGTTTCATAAATATTCCTTACAAACCCTACAAACAGAAACATAAAGTTACAATCCATTTTGAAAAATATATATCTTTCAATATAACTGCATTTTAAAAATAATAAACTTCAACCTGCGATAAGGACAAACTGATTATTCCTTGCTTACTATAGAACTCAGTCCTATTCATTTGGACTCAAAAGTCCCACAGCTGAGTTCACAACAAGCTCAATCAAACTTAGTTCCAGGGAAACAAAGACATGAAATGGAACAAAGGTGGAATATAAATGTACTAACTAAATAAGTGATACAGNAAAAATAATAAACTTCAACCTGCGATAAGGACAAACTGATTATTCCTTGCTTACTATAGAACTCAGTCCTATTCATTTGGACTCAAAAGTCCCACAGCTGAGTTCACAACAAGCTCAATCAAACTTAGTTCCAGGGAAACAAAGACATGAAATGGAACAAAGGTGGAATATAAATGTACTAACTAAATAAGTGATACAGGGCTTCAGAACAAAAATTTAGAAATCCTGGGAGGAACATATAGTGTGTGGTAATATCTGAAATAAGGGTCAGTGCCTGAAGTGAAGAAAAGGACAGACTCTGCATTCTAAGGTCCATAGCCAGGAGAATGGAATTTCTAGTTTACATTAATACTGGTAATGGAATAGCATCCTTCACCCACTAGAGGCTACTGAGTACTTAACTAGTGTGGGGCAAGCCATATGGCATACATACATGGCTCTAAACTTTAAAACTCTATTGCTGTTCACTCACTGCCTCAACACAGCACTCTCCAAGCAATCATGAAAGCCTTTAAAGTCCCAACTAGTACAAATTCATAGCAATAGCAATAGCACTTATATACCACTCCATAATGCTTTATATAGCACTCTCTGAGCGATTTACAAATCTCAGCATATTGCCCCAACAATCTGTGTCCTCATTTTGCTGCCCTCAGAAGGATAGAAGGCTGAGTCAACCTTGAGCTGATCAAGATCAAACTCTTGGTAGCGGGCAGAGTTACCATGCAATACTGCATTCTGCACCACCACAGCTCTATATGGGGAATACATGTAACCATATAAACAATAGAAAGCAAAGTATTCCATTCTGATTTTCAAATGGCTTTTAGACTTATGGGTGAGTGGGTGAGCTACCAAGCTACTTGAAAAACACAAAACAAATTGGAGTCAGTTTTAGACTTTGAGTGTAAAATATAAGAAGACAGCCAGGCTGTCAAGCAACAACATTCAGCACCCACTCTTCTCTCATTCTTTGCCCACTCTCCTTAGCATCACCAATGCCACAACTTTTTTTTCTTATTTGTTGTCACTAGAACAGTCAACTTGGAGATGGAGGAAGCTGAAATAATTAGCTGTAGCCTTTCCTCCTTATGATTTCTGCCTGCTGCTCAGTTGGAAGCAACTTGATAAGCAATTGAGGAGAGGAAGAGAGCATATGGCTTCAGGGTCCTGTTAGTGGTCTGTCTCTAGATAAAGGATCACTTTTGCTATTCTTCAGTGCTATATTGGATACAGAAAAGCCTCTTCTCAGTGGTCAACCTGACAGCCCAGGAATCTGTCCATGGAACGAGAGAACTTTTCCTCCACCATTTGCATAAAGTGGGCATTTTCTAAATGTATAATCTCAGAATTGAAGAAATATATCTGAATTTAGCCCAAATCTGGAGACAACTTTAGAAACAATTAAATTGGTTGATTTTGGGGTATTTAAGATAAAGTCACTAGCTATGCCACTTGTTCCAGAGTATCCTTTAATTCTATACTTGCATAGTTCTTAATTATCCAAAGAAAACAAAAAATTATGGCTATACCTTTAAAAAATCTCACTGCTCAGAAGGGAAAGAGATGCTTAGTCTTATAATATATGGCTTTAGAAAGTGATGAGAAAATTCTTCCTTCTTGAAGACGAGAGAAATGAACTATTAATTTTAATGGGGATAGCAGTTTTGTTTAGGGACATTCAATTAGTAAATGAGAAGAAAAGACAGTCTGACAATTCAAACAGAGAATTTTGATAATTCTCAGTGCAGTATTAAAGCTTTCAGCTTCATGCTGAAAGCTTTGATACTTATCTGCACTTGCTTTTTTAGAATTTTAGAATAGGTCTGTGAGTGATCAGCAACTAGTCATGGGAGAACACACATAGCAGGAAGTCTAGAAAAGTATGGACTTGGGGGAGAACTAGGAAGTTTGTGCTTTTTCAATGAAACTCTGTACTTTATGTTTCTGACAGCTTCCCTAGCAATGGATGGAAAGGGGGCTGCCTAACTTATTTTCTATTGTCTGGGATAATGTATGAAACTAAAGAACATAGCTACACATTTGTTAGACAGTGATCAAAAACCTGTTTT
>NW_015386979.1:8221-44762 GCF_001527695.2 Protobothrops mucrosquamatus
TAACTTCAGTTACACTGCTTCAGTTCTGAGAAACTAATATATAGTTTTATAGCAACAAATTTGAAGTTGCAATATTCTGAGATGCTGTCTTACTTTGCATTTATATTTCAGGATATTCACATACCAGAACAGTCTTAAGATTTACCTCTCAATATAATTTGTTATTTGTGAACCATGGAGCCATGAGTTATTCAGAAACAATAATAGATGTAAGACTTATTCAAAAGAACGCGTATAGGGCAACTCTGAGTCAGAGTTATATAGTAGAACTCCATGAGTAAAAAACCTGGTTGGCTGATCATGTAAAACTGGGGTCTGCTATGTTAGTATAATTATGATGATCCACTCATCTTCCTGCCAGCAGAAGGCAAAGCAATATTTGAGCAACGAGACAACTGCTGCCAGTTGCTCCTGAGAAAACCAGGAGCTGGGAACAGAGAAATGCAATAATTAAATCATGTTGCTATCACAGCCTTGATGACAAGATAGTATAAATTTAAGTGAATCATCTCCCCTGCCCCCCTACAAGAAGAAGGAGAAGGGAGATGTACTCTAGATTGCAATAATTGCTGGTTGCTCAGGGAAAAAGCATCAAGGCCAGAACAGTCATGGTTCCATGGAAGCACATCCTCTAATTATTGAAAAATCTGTGTAGAGTTTCAATGTTAATCAGTCTCTGAGAGATTTCAGCTTAGTTTTATGCAGTTAGTGTAGATTTATGGCACTTTTCTGGTTATTAAAACTGATATTTCACAAGGAAAGATCCTTCTCCAGACAACTGTTAAAATGCAAAGTTTCAGTCATAAAAGAAAATTGAAGAATTATTCCAAGACTATTCCACAGAGGAGCCAAATAAGGAGAATAAAACACATCAAAGGTAGAAGGAGGGGTTGAATGATAAAAAGAATAAAAATTAACTGAATATGCAACAGTTGGCTTATAGACTGCAAGTGTTGCAGTGTAATTAATTTCAGTGCTTGTTGCAATTACAGTAATAAACTCACCATGCACAAACACTACATGAAGTGCTTCATTATTAACAGAGGAGTAACAAATTATAATATTTGTATGAACATGCAACTGGAAAGAGTCATATTCCTTAACGGTACTCATCAGTTTGAATGATAGAATTTAACACTTAATTTATCAGTCTTACTGCTGTTAACATTAAATGTATGTTAATTCTATAAATTATAAAAATGTGTTAAGACAATGGATTTATCATTAGTATAGCTCCAAATGATGTGCTATGTTTCATAAATTGGGAAATATTATCATTACATGATTTAATGATATATAGAGAATCTTTTTTGAGTGTTGGGGATGAGATTTCTATCTCTCTGCTGAGTAGGAAAAGAGAGAGAAACAATAATTTTGGAGTTGATCAGGACAAAGTTGGGGACCACTGCTTTAAAGCAACAAATGCTCATTTTCGTTGATTGGAATCTAAGAACATATGAACTTGGTAAATATGTGGCTCTCTAGACAATGCTGAATTATAGCTACTAATAATCCAGGTCATCACAGCCCATAGGCACAAATCCAATCAAAACGGTTGTGATTTCTCCCTTCCATGGATCATCTGAGAAGAACCTAGCCTTGTACAGTGCTGTAATTGCAACATTCTAAAATTATGGCAATTAATAATCTTCCTCCTATCAGCTCCTGAAACCATAGGACAGAAACTATGGTTGTTCAGGGAAACTCATGGTCAAGCTATCTATGACACTATTTGTATCAGAGTCCAAATTTTAGGGTTTATAAAATGCAAATTGTTTCAATTAGGGTAGAGGTATCTAATGTACCAGAAAAAGATGTATGGAGGAAGAAGGGATTTCTTCCCAACAGAAATATTATATTTAGAAAGGAATTATTCTCAGGTCTGTTGCAAGGACAGAAGATTCAATGCTTTTCTACTCCTGCTGAGATCTTATTAATTATTGATACAGTGTGGCTGTTTTTTTAATGAAATACATGTTAGGTGTAATTATCACATGTAGTTTGGCCCTTAACTATATTGTCAGGCAAGAGTTTGGTAGATGCAGCAGGTTGTTAGGACTTGTTTGTTGTGTAGCTTCAGAAGATCATGGATTGTAACTGGAAGCAGGGACATACACAGCAATGTTCATTTCCTCTCTCCAAATTAGAATCAGAAAATCTTCAATCAAGGAAAACAGTGAATTTTTTTCTTAATGTTAATATGGATAGCACAGTCTGTTGTACAGTCTAATCAGTCTTGAACTTAAAATACACAGCAGCAATGATACCTGCATTGCCATTAGCACTGCCATGCTTTAAATACATCAAGCTATTTGTTTTTAGTTTATTTTACAAATAAAAAAGTGTAGCTGAAAGCATAGAACAGTAAGCTTTGCATGACAAAAATGCTTGTTTCGCACTGAACAAATGACTATAATTTAGAATTTCTAAAATTTATCTTCAGTGGTGTTCCTTTAATTTCTTGCAGGACAGTTCTCCATAATGTAGTAGAGCTATTTCCAATTCTTAGAAGAGAATAGAAGGTAATAAGTAAAAATAATGCCATTTAATTCCTCATTTTCAAAATCAAACAGTGGACAAAAATAAGAATAACCTAGGTTTCAAATTCCATTTTAACCAGAGATTTGTAGGAAGTAATTCTAACCTTAAACTAATTTTCTTTTTGCAAAATTCTGGTTGTATCATAACATTCCAACAGAAATCACAAAATATGTCAGATGAGAATCCATGGATTCCACCTATGGCAGTTTGAACAAGGAAATGCTCCTTGGAGAGGGAAGAAATGATTTCCTCTGGGAACTGCAGCTCTATTTTAGATGGGTCATGTGAATGCAGAAGTTGGAAATGCTGCAAGGTTAAAAAAGAGTCCTATGTAATTGCTAAACTATCTTTGTTCCAGGCATTCAGCTGTCAATAAAATCAATCATTCTTTCTCTTTATTATAGGAGAATAAGGTTTTAACTGTATTTTATTCAGCAAAAAAATGAGGAGTATCATGTTAATCTTCTACCACAAGAAATGAGATAGCTGCTTTATGATACTTTACCTGTTAAGTTAAACCTCTTTGTTTTAGGAATTTTCATTAATCCCAAACTTTTCTGTATTGTTTATGATTCTTTTGTTCTCTTTATTAGCTGTTATCTGGTCGGGTTGGGTATTTTACTTTCTGGTACCTTAGTTATATATTTAAATGTTGGTGCCTCACATGATTTTGTTTTCATTTGCTAGCTGAGTATAAAGAAACATAATTCAATATTTGAAGCACATGCCAATGCTGAGTATTCAGTTTTGCCTGTTGCTGAATTACTTTGTTTTTATTGTTTACTTGCTTATTAATATGCTAAAACTGATTTCCATTTGATTTTGCCATGTTCTTCAAAAACAAAATGTTAAATTCTTTTTTTTTAAAGAGCCCTTAGCCCCAGCATTAACTCCTTAACAAGCATGACTGGCCTTAACTAGATACAAGTATTTGTTGTGAGGATTAAAGAAGCTGAAATGAATAATCAAAACAGATGCTTTATACTTCCCACATTGAGGACACAAAATACAATGTTATGCATAAAAATGTTTGTACAGTAAGAAAACAGTGTATAAATTATTCTTCTACTCTGTGGAATAGAAAAGATAAATGGAGGAAGAGTTGTGGCATTATAAGCTGTTAAACATTGAAGTGCCCAGCATGATTGTTCCTGCATTCAGCCAAGAATCTGCCATTTTAGAACAACCAGAGGAAGTAGAGATGAAAGGATAGATGTAGAAATGAAACAAAAAAAGAATTGTAACACATTTCTTGGGAAATGAACACAAAATAGGGAGTAAAAAACATTGATATCTATTGTCTATATAATCTTTTTTGAGAATTTGAATGGTTTACTATTGCAGGTAGTCCATGACTTACAATCATTTATTTAGTGATCATTCAAAGTTATAATGGCACTGGAAAAATGTACAACGAGTCTTAACGCATACATCCAACATAGCATCCCGACAATCATGTGATCAGAATTAGGTGCTTGGTAACCATTTTCTAAAAAGCATAATGACCTGAAAACATTCCTTCACTCCATAGTACTTTTGTTTGAAGTTTGGTTCCTAAAAGAAAAATTTTGCATTTTATTTTATTTTATTGTTTTATTTCAATCTTCTAGGGAATTAGCTATCCCATCCAATTTGTGTCATCTGAAAATTTGGTAAGCATTTCATTAATCGCTTCAACCAGGTTATTAATAGGAATATTGATGAGTAGGACTGATCATTATGTTATGCCACTTGACATCCCTTTTCAATTCGATATGAGTATGCTATATATGATTTTTTTTTTTAGCCTACTAGAAATCCAATGAATTGTCATGCTATCCAGATTTCATTAAAATCATGGAATACTTTGCTAAATTAGTTTGCTGAAATAAATAAATAAATAAATGTGTGTAGAGTCTATAGCACTCCTACAACATCCTATATCAGTGGTTCTCAACCTGTGGGTCGGGACCCCATTTGGGGTCGATCGACCATTTCACGGGGGTCGCCAAGCAAGGCTGTCCGCCATTTTTTTTGTCCACCATTTTTTCCCCTTTTCCGGCGGGTGCCTTATCTCCCTTGGGCTGGGCCAGCTGGTGGTCGGCCTGCTCCGTCTCTGCCGCTTGCCAGCTACGCCTCGGCCGGCGCAGGGGGCGGAACCACGCATGCGCGGCACTCCCGGGCAGGGAAAGTCCTCGACTTACGACAGGTTGGGTAGTCCTCAACTTACGACCGGTTTAGTCCTCGACTTACGACTGGTTTAGTCCTCGACTTATGACCGGTTTAGTCCTCGACTTACGACCGGTTGGGGTCGCGGCATTAAAAAGGTTGAGAACCACTGTCCTATATCTCTTCCTTCTGGCTGCTATGCTCAGCCACTGAGCTTGCTCCTCTGTTTGATTTTTGAACACTGTTACAGAGAGTTGCTTACACTGTCAGTTTTTGTTACAGAGCCTCTTTTCTTTGAACTAGTTAATCCTCATCTTTTCTCATCAGTGTGGCACTGACTGCTCCAATCCTTTGACAACTGTTTCAAGGACTGCAGATATATCTTCACTTTTGCTTCTTAAGTCACCACCAGTAGAAAGGCCTTCGTTTCTTCTTATTCCCTTCTCAGGCTGTTAAGTTAGCCAAGTGCAAACACGTTAAAAGAAAAAATGGGTTAGGGATCTTCATTTAACATCTCATACCCCACTCCAATTCCCTGATGAAATCCTGTACGCTCTCTCTTCTCATTACACTCGCTCTCTTTGGAAATTGTCATACAGGTGGCTCTTATCCCTTAAAATATTAGTTTATGATGCTTTGTTTTAAAGTAAATGGTTTTTATGCTGCAAGCCATCTAGCACACAGTATCAGAGATTAGCAACGGGTGTTTGAAAAACCTCTTCAAATAAGCAGTTCATACTTCTTGAAAGAACAATCTGTCCTTGTCTGCTACATGTGAAGAGGAGAAAGAAAAAGAAGTAGGCTTTTCTTTTTCTTCTTTGAAAAACTTTCAAAGCCAGCAAATTCAATTCTAGTTCTTGCCCTTGCCTATTTCTAGTTCTAGTCCTCATAGCTGCACCTGAGAGGGTTTTCAAACAATTACATCTTAGAGTCTTTACCTGAACCGAAAAGCTCTACCTACAGCCATTCATACCTCATTTGGATTACTGCAATGCACAGTCTGTGTGACTGCCTTTGAAAATCACTTGGAAACTTCACTAGATCAGAATACAGCAGCCCCATGTGGAGCTGCACTGATAGCCATTATTTTCTGGCTACAATTGAAGGTGCTGGTTGTCACCTATAAAGCCCTACATCACATGAGACCTGAATGTCTTCAGGGCAGTCTACTCCAACTAGTTTCTGCCCATCCAATAAGATCTGAAGAAAGCATTCTCTTTGGGTCCTTTTACAGGGATACTGGGTATAAACCTACTATAACGACCCAACTCCCCAATCTCATATTTATGTACACCAGGAGATACCTATTAAGATTTTGGAAAACCATTAAGACCTGATTTTCCAAAGGATTTTGACTTTGGGGAGAGAAGGCCTCTGCTGTGGTACAGTTTGATTCACCCTTTTAATGCAAAAAAAATGTTCATTATCTTCATTTTTCTTATTACTTTGTTATTTGGAAGTATATTTTTAATCCTTTTGCTGGAGAAGGTTTGTGAATTAGAATGGCACAGAAGACTTACTAAAAAAATTTATCCACTTTTCATATGTAATTCTTTACCTAGCATTCCTAAGGGAACTTCGTCCTGAACAAAACAAAGCAAAATGTTATTTTATGTGGTTTAGATAAACATAGGTATCATTAATAATAATACTGTATTTCTTTTAAAAGCCCCAGTTATTTAAATTTTGAAATATATATACAGTAGCTGTTATAGGGCAGGGCTTGGGAAGCATTTATTCAAATTACTTTGCATCTCTTGTGATTTTTATCATAAAAACAAAGTAAAAAAAATACATGGAATAAAAGCACTTTGGCCTACCTTGCCATTTTTGTTCATTAATTCTTGAAGCAGCTCTTCCAACTACCTTGCCTAAGGCAGACAAAACCTCTGGCTCTTTATGCTGAAGAAGGGAACAGTAGTTTGGGAGAGAATATAGGTTTATAATTACTGTTCATTTGTAAATTGTTATATTTCTTATTTGTTTCAGCTTTCCCTCACAATCTTGCTGTAAGTAATGTAGGTTATACTACCGCTGTTTAAAACAAATCATCTCGTGATCTAAAACTGAAATAAATTGAAGTTTAGCACCAGATTTAGTACCACGCATATGTGTTATAGGCACCCATATGTGTATATAGATGTGGAGTAAGCAAGTAGGGCAGAAACTAGCATATACATAATTCAGATCCTGAATATTGCTTATTCATAAATTGCTTGACTTCAACAATATCAGCAATTTAAAAAATATATTATTTTCCTTATTGTTTTGAAAAAATAGCAACTTTATAATGTCATGTTCTGCATAAAAGAATAATTAAAATAAAACGTACATTGTATAAGTTCACCGAGAAAGAACAGCGTTCAGTTGTAGGGATATTTATACTTCCTTAGACAGACTTCTATAGATTATAACTTAGTACAAAAAAGTTGTGTATATACAAAATAATCCATAGCTAAAATTACATTTATGTTTCCAACATGGAAAAAAAACACCATGTGATCAAAAAGAATGGTGTGACTTTCAGTTTAGTTGCTTATTTTCTACACAAATCCAGTAGTTTAGAAGCCAAAGAAACAGCACTGTAGATTTTGTACATTGTAGTATTGGTTTATTGTGCTAGTATCATAGCATCATTTTTCTGTCTACAGAATCCTCACATTTTAACCCATTTATTTTAAGTTGCATGGACAGAAATGAAATGAATTATTTTTTAAAAAATTAATTAGCTGCTGATGCATACTGTATAATAGAAGTTCAAACAGTCAAAATATTTTAAAATAACTATTGTATTACAACGTAGTAATTATATGTATATGTGTAGTCATTGTGCACTCAGCTCATATTGGACTTATATAGGACTATAATGTTTAATATCAGATTATTGAATACTTAATATTAGATTCATGATCAATATGTTTGCTTATTCCTAAAGCAAACATATTAAGAATCTAATAGGTAGATTCCAGCATCTATTATATATTGTTGTATGCTAAGTAAAATGTTGATCTGATTTTATGGAAGATTATGTCTTTTTGCCTATTTTGCAATATTTTAATACTTTTTATCAAATTGTATTCAACTCTCAAATTATGAGTTATTAATGTTGTGTAAAATGTCTGCTAAATAGCTTGAGAACCAATTATCTATTCTAGGCTATTTGGTAGGGCTATAATGGAGTATTTGAAAGAGACATTTTATAAAGCATTTAACAGTGAACAAAGCTTTTCTCTCCAAAGAATCCAAGAAGTCCTATGCAGTTTGCAAAACCTCCTTAGCCGCTTTGAAGCATTCTTATTATCTGCATATTTAGGAGTGCACATGGTTACTTCATTTTGCTGGCTGCTTTCCTTCTTCAAAGAGAGCTGCTTCATTTGCACTAATCATTTCTGTGAACCATAGGAAACCCTTCTATGTATGTTTCTGAAGTTACACAGAGATTTTGAAGGCATTAACAAGTTACAGGTGCTGGGCTAGAAGTCAGGAGAACATGAATTGTAATTCTGCCTTAGGCACAGAAGACAGCTGGGTGACCTCAGGCCTAGGAAGATGGAAGAGGCAAGCCATTTCTGAAAATGCTTACAAGAAAACTTCATGGATCTGTCCATGTATTTGCTTAAGAGTCAAAACTGACTTGAAGGCATGCACACAGGACAAGTGGCACTGCTAAACTAGGAACCTGTTTTATGGGAAGTTTGAGGAAATTGTTGAAATTGATACTGTTTAGCTCTGCAAACAATGACTCTGAGAGTCATTTTTCCTCTAACAAATATTACTTTTAAAAATGAGTTTCTTTTGATCTTAGATTAGAAAGTCATAAAAATGATTTAAGATATACTACACATATCAAAGAATAAGAAGTGATGGTTGCAATTAGTTTGATAAGGGATATGCTATTTTCTTTATTCGTGTCAGAAGCATCACAATTAAAATAAGGCATAGTATACAGTATAAAATTTAAAATAAAAAATATAAGATTAAAATATATACAAGTTGAACAGATCTTGCCCAGAAACTAGCAACATTAATTGCAGTCTGTTATGCTGTCATGAGGTCCTTAAGTATACACTGATCACATATACATGTGTTGTTTTCTGCATTTCATCACAATTGCAAAGGGCAGAAGCCAACAGATAGCCCTAGTGCTTTTTTTATTAAAAAAAAAAAAAAAGTGCCAGAACTCACACACTTCATACAACCCACCTTGCCTACCCTACAAGGTTCAATCCAAAAATGGTGCCGGAACTCCGTTCTGGGCGTTCTATGACAAAAAAAGCCCTGGATAGCCCCATTTGTTCAGAGTATCTCTAGATCTTGTTGCACCCATCTGCAGTCTATAATATTACTTGTGACACTCTAAGAATGAAAATTGGACTTTGACAAAACAGGACAGCAGGAGAATTGCATTTTTGAGGTTTGGTGCTGGAGAAGATTCTTGAGAATACCATGGACAGACAAGAAAACAAACTGATGAATTATTTAACAAAGTAACTCAAAATCTCTCACTTTAGGCACACATGACCAGGGTCAATTTATCTTATTTTGGACACATTATGTGAAAACCCTCCTCTCTAGAAAAGGCTCCAGTGTTGGGAAACATGGAAAGGTATGAAGAGAACAACCAATTAACAAAGTTGATGGAGTAACAGTGGCAATGGGGGCCCTGTTAAAAGACCTGAAGAACCAAGACAGGGCAGATCATCGCGGAGAAAATATCTGGTTGTTAAGAGTCCACAACATCGGGATGACAATCAATAAAGGATGAATATACAGATGTTAATTTATTTTACTAGGCTTCTATGGTGTGCCGTTCATGTCTGATTCTAGTAGCTTTCAGACTTCCTAGATCAGTAAGAACATTAAAAGCTAAACGTAGTAACATAAATATATAATAAAACTCTTAGTAACATATGCTGGTGATCATTAAATGCTGTTTATTGTTGATAACACAGGTATGGCTAGCGACGCTGACAACAATTTAAAGCAGGGGTAGTCAACCTTGGCTCTTTTATGACTCGTGGACTTCAACTCCCAGAATTCCTGAGCCAGCTAAGCTGGCTCAGGAATTCTGGGAGTTGAAGTCCACGAGTCATAAAAGAGCCAAGGTTGACTACCCCTGATTTAAAGCAACAGCTTCATCCATTTGATGCAACTTCGGCGAGCACCTTCTCCGAGACTGGTCTAAGTCGAGGTCCACGGACGAAAGGCGCCTCGGCGGAACCCCACGCAGCGCTGAGTCAGACGGGCCGGCCTGTCCTGGGCGGAGCGTTCGGGAGTCCCGCCGCCTAGGCTCCGCCCCCCCCTACCATGGTAACGAGGAAGCGTCCTTCTTTCCCGAGGGAGGCCGGCCATCGGGCAGGGGGATTCCGGGCAGCTCCTGCGTGGCCCTTTCCCACCTTCTTCTCGAGTGGATTCCTATAAACTGAGGTGCGTGTGCCGGCGCAGCATTTAGAAACGGGGCGGGTGTCTCCGCGCGTAAAGAGACCTTGGTGACATTGTTGGGTCAGCAATGCTGCTCCGTTGCGCAGGAGGGAAGAAGGGAGACGCCACGTAGAGCCGCTGTTTTACCTAACGGAGAAAAGAAAGCAATGCGGGAGATGGGCGGGGGAGCATCGAGTGCAACGAGGACCTTCTCTTTTATTTTGAGGATTCACATTCGCGGCCTGGAGGCAGCGGGAGGGGAGTGGGGAAAGCGGCTCCTACACGTGGATGCTGAACCCCTCTCGAAGGGCGGCATTCAGATACCGCAGGAGTTGTGTTTCGGGATCGGCGAGGCACGAGGCAGCCGGTTGAACAACAGCAACTATTTGGGTTTAAACACAAGCCTTGTTAACTGCTGCTCCACCTCTATTTATACCAGGGGTTCTCAACCTTGGCAACTTTAAGACTTGTGGACTTCAACTCCCAGAATTCCTCAGCCAGCAAAGCTGGCTGAGGAATTCTGGGAGTTGAAGTCCACAAGTCTTAAAGTTGCCAAGGTTGAGAACCCCTGAATACACTCAGCAATAGACGGCAGCCAATAGGATTCAAGGATCTCTCCTGCTTAAACAGGAGTTAATGAGCCTGGAGAAAGAAAGTCTGGCTCCTAACACAGTCTTGTGACCGTTTTTTCAACAGTTCTCAGCAATTCAGCTCAATACATTACAGCAGGCACGCGTGGCAGCATTACAAACACGGACTTTCAGGAGTTTCCACGAAGGAGGTGGAACTGCCCGCCTGTGACTCCTGAAGAAAACGCAGTTTTCAGTTTCCTGAATAAGATCACTCGATCTGCCTGGGATTTTTCCAGCAGGGGCAGCAACGCCCGCTTTTCTTCTTCGTCGTAGACTAGATGAGATTAAAAATAGTCTTCCATTAAAATATCAATGAAAACAGTCTACGATAAAATAATATTCCATAACAAAAATAATGGAAGTACAATTTAATCATCAGAGGGGCACTGCTAAAAAGATTCATTACATTGTAAACCAAATTTATTAGGGAGATCTGGCTGTTTTTGTTTTATGTGGGGATTAAAGTTTATTGTAACATATAGTGGGTCCGAATAGCATTTTGAATAATATTTGATAATATGTTACCACTTTTGAATACATTGTATATTTTGCCTATTCTGAGATTTTTACCTAGCTTTCATTCGACATCTTTTATTTTTCAATAAACTATATTATTAAAGTTCCTTCATTAGTCTATATTATTAAAGTATTCCTTTAATAGTATAGTCTAATTATTATCTTTTTCTATGCCAGTATTTCCATTTTAGTTTAAAACTGAATACATCATCATTTCTTCTATTTTGATTCTATCTCATGGCAAATATTCTGTTACATGGACTTTTCCTATCAGAAAAATCTAATTAGCCTGTGTCTTAATTAATATTGGGCAACTATAGTATCTGGTGCCCATTGGGTGTAATAGAGCAACCGAGACAACTGATTTTGGATTTAATTCCAATTTTCTTTCCTGGGAAATAACAGTAAAAAACACTTAAGTGCTGCAATACAATTATTTAAATCACTTAATTGAACTTATGTACAATAAACAAGTTTGCATGCTTTTGTATTTGATTCTCTGATGGAGAAAAGAAATGTGCCTTTTCCATCATCCTTTCTAACCCACCCACCCCAATTTTTTCTAATTATTCCATTGTTCCAGTGAAAAGAAGGATAGCCTTCGAGATACATGGTGAGTTCATAAATGAGATCATGCAACCTCTCTATCTTATGCTTAAGCACTGAGAGAAAATTATATTTAGAGTAATCTTCTGGGCAGGTGGATGGCCTATTTTTTTCTCTGTCTCTTGGTATGTAGACTAATGGCTTTCTTTCTGTAGCACGTGAGTTAAGAATAAAGCATGGTCAAGGGTGGAAACCACCAGTACTAATTTGCCTGGTCAGAAGGTTTAGGGCCAAGGTTTAGAGACCAAGCAGAGATTAGATAGACCATCTGTGTTGAAAAATAAGGCCAATCAGATATTAGTAGTTGGTAGAGGCTCTAGTATTGTGACACAAGAAGGAGGAATAGATGTATATAAAAGAGTAGTTTGTAGGACTGAAGTGGTCAGCTGAGTTATCCTGCAATAATAAGTTGGATTGATTGGGGATTTGGAGGCTCTCTTTCAGTGGGAAAAGTGGGAAGGGCTGCTCAACCCCTGCAGGAGCGGACAAAAGAGAGTTACATCCTGGTAGAATTAATATGCTGATAATAGTTATAAATCCCCCCGTTATAGGAGAGATGGTGTCAGTGTTCCATGTGGATGGCTGAAAGCAATAAGGATCTGGATGAGAGACAATATTATTCTGAAGTTGATATTTGTACACCAGTGTTCCCCATGAACACTAGTGTTGTCTCTGGATGGGCAAGCACTATCTGTAAAGAAGATTCTCAGTTTTGGGGTCCTTCTGAAATAATGGCTCCTACTTTAACAGCTAGTGGAGGTCACAATTAGACTGTCCTTTGTCCAGATTTGAGTGGTATGCCTGTTGCAGTCTTACTGATCCAGTAGAACCTGTTAGGCCTAGTAGTTTTAAGTGCTGAATGAGAGACTGGACCTGAGAGTTCTAGTCATTCCTTAGACATGAAAGCTGGGTGGATGACTTTGGGCCCAATCCACCTCACAAGTTGTTGTTCTGGAAAAATATAAAGTGGGAGCATTATGTACATTTCCTTTAGCTGTACAAAAAAATAATAATAAAAGGTGAGATATTATAGAGGTAAAGGTGGTTAGCTTAATGACTGCAGGTAGAACTGACATCGTACATCGGTATGGCGCTGTGATATTTCACTTTATAAATGTCACTCAGCAACTGTCGGGCATGAAAGGCCAAGTCCACACGCAAAAGTTCAATTAAGTTGATTTATTGCTAAAAACCTACACCTAGGAATCTTCTCAACTAACAGCCAGCACCTGATTAGAGTTAGATAAAGGTCAATGGCACCAAAGAGGAGTTGGACCTAGCTTACTTGTCACTACCCTAGGGATTCCAGGCTGATCTCTCTTTTCACTCCACCTCCATTTTTCTGCTATTCCTTCTTCTACAGCAATAGAGTTGTTGCTCCCAATTGCAGTCAGTAAGAACTACCTATGATAATTTGTTAGCTCTTCATGTTAGTCCAGATAAGAAGCATGAATATGAGTACACCATTAACTCTATTTTAAGGTTGCAATAATAGAATATTGCAGTACTAAGTATTTTCCCCTTTCTTACTTTTAACTCTCAAGAAAATTAGGGAGGGTCCCTTCTGAAATGCTTCCTGTGGCTACTCTCTTTCTGTGGGCTGAAAAATCTTTTACATGTGAGTTGTCTAGTTGGCAGTTCTTTCTTTCATCTCCCAAGGTCTTTCCACAACACACTATAGCACATAATACAAATATTATGGTCCATGCACTGATTATCAATTCAATTCCAGGTACAATGTAAAATCCTGATTTTAACATATATAGCCTTTCATAACTTAACAGACATACTTGTAGGAATGTCTCCTCCAACCTGTATCAACCTAACTGACTAGAGCATTGTGGGAGAAAATCCTTATGATCCCACACTTCTGAAGATGAGGAGACATAAGATCAGAAGGAGCTTAGTGGTATGTTGTGCTGATATTTTGGAAGGATCTTTCTGCATAGATCAGGATTGTTATTCTTCTTGTGGATGGCTTTCAGAATATATTGAAAACTGAAGGGTTTTTGGAAACCACTCCAGTGATTTTCACCTACTGCCCTACTTCTCTTGCCATATGTACGCTTCTCTATTTCTCTCTCTCTTCTCTTTGTTTATATTTTAGTTTTACTGTGGATGGTTTAATTTTTTTTCTTTTCATATGTAGTATTCTACTGGGAGTTGTGAGTATTGCTGCAGGATATCAATTCAATAAATTTGAATTAATAAAGAATCTTTTAATTGAAAAATAATAACAGCCAAGAAATGTTGCTGACCAGCTGCTATATAATCCATTAGGATATTGAGCAAGAAGAATTGTCTAAATTACAATGGAAAATAAAATGAAAGGGGAACAATGGCTGTGGCAGGAAGAGATAGGAACTGCCGGCATTCCCTAACTTCAGATACATTTGTGTTGGTTCTGGAACTTGCCTGGAATTTTCTCATTGGAGAAAGATTTACCAGTTCTGAACTAAATATATTACTAATTTTACATACATGCATACATACATACATACATACATACATACATACATATATACATATTTTTCCATCATTTGAAACCACATTTTCCTTCTGATAAATTTTGTTCTTTTTAAAAAATGAAATACTATAGCTTTCCTTACAGTAGTTATGACAATTAGTGAATATCCCTTTGGGGTTTGTTGAGTTATATTTCTGCCTCTATTAAATGTTTGTGTCCTGAGGCCTGCCAACAGGATTTATAATACCTACATTAAACTAAATTTAAGAGTAAGGGTACTTCTGCTGCTAAGATGGTCAGATCACAGAGGTACAAAAGGAAGGAACTGGCAGCTGCAACTTTAACAGTACAAAGGATAAACTAAGTAATGTTGGAAAAGAGCGCAGTATCATAAAAATAAAGAAAATCCTTTTACCATTTACAGTATGACTTCTAAAATGACTACTTTGTTTTGCTGTACTGTTAATGTTATTCTGCTTAAAATAAATGCTGATTCAATTTCATACAAGACTAATAATAATATTATGTTATTATTGCAGGGCATTAATTGGTAATGTATACTGACATATTAAATACTCTTATATGCACTGATTTTATCCATAATTTGTTATTTTTAGTAATGGCTACAATTTAAGTGCAGCTTTTCATCAGAATGTACAAGTAGACATTTTGTACCACAAATCATCTAAAATTTTCTTTATTTTGATCAATGACCATTGATCAAAATAACAAAAACAAAAGCAATACTGTAAGGGAACCTAGCAAATAATTTAAAAAAAAAATACAAAACAGAAAATATTGAACTCTTAAAATTTGGACTTAATGTACTCCTTGTCTTATAAAAAATTTGTTTAGTGACTGTTCAAAGCTACAATGACACTGAAAAAAATAACTTATGACTGTTTTTCATACTTACGACTGTTGCAGCATTACCATGGTCATGTGATCAAAATTCAGATGCTTGGCAATTGGTTCATATTTATGACGGTTGTCCTGAGGTCATGTGATCACCTTTTACAACCTTCTGACAAGCAAAATCAATGGGGAAGTCAGATTTACTTAACAACCATGTTATTAAATAACTGCAGTGATTTACTTAACAACTGTGGCAAGAAAGGTCATAAAATAAGGCAAAACTCAGTTAACCACTGTCTCACTTAGCAACAGAAATGTTGGGCTCAATTATGGTCATAAGTTGAGGACCACCTTAGTATGGTAAAATAGACTATTATTAATCTTAATAGATTAAATATTAAACTTAATAAAAAATCTTCCCAAAATTTATATTTTATAGTTTAACTACCACCTTTCTTGTGATTTGAGAATAGCACAGTATTCCTGCTTGTATGTATTCCCTCCCCCTTGTCTGCTGTATTTCCTGTCCTTTGATTTTCATAATGGCTACTATACTTCTGTGTGCTCGTGAAATAACATGGTCAATATAGACCTTTCATGGCCCATTATTCTGCAACACTTTCCCCAAATATTTGAAGGTCTTTACCTGCTCAATTTCCTTTTCTTCAGTGGTATATTTAACTCATCTTAATTAAGTATTGACAAATTTAGTTCTTAAGTACTGACAAAATTGATTTTATAAAAAAAACTTTTATAACTTTAGTTCTTCACTATCATAATTTGAATTCTAATATAAAAAAGCTATATCTCTAAATTCAACTTCCTAATATTATGAAAATGTTTTGCTTGTAGGATTACAGTGAAAACATGTTTTAATAAATTAATTGAGAGCAAGGGTGTCTGTTATTTAGGAATGTCCAATGGATCAGAGGCTAGTCAGAGGATGACTTTACATCTCCTTGTTTATATTATGCATCATTTATATCATTAGTCAAATTGATGTTATTATATATTCATAGACTACCATCATATCTTGTCAGATGGGATTTAGGGTATCTTAATGTATGTTTGAATTATTTCAGTCAGCAAATATTTTGAATGAATGTCTATGCAAACAGAACTATCTGATGCTAATTTTTAAAATATTCTATATTTATTTAGTTCAGAATGAGTATGTTTCCTCAAATACCTATACAAAGTCCCAAATCACATCCAAGTATGGAAGAGATGAGATGCACTTCACCGTCTCTGGCAAGGTATACATTTTTTTTAAAAAAAAAAAAGTTTTCTTTTCAATTTATTTGTGATTCTTTGAAATTAAAACTCTAATAATAGAATAATTAGAATATATGGTAGTAACAATCTTGCTAAAACCTATGGTTTCAAATAAAAGTATATATTAATACTAAAAAAAATTAATATAGTAACCAAGTCACAGGAAGAGTCTAAATTATGTATTCTGAATTAAAATTATTATATACATAAAGAATATACTATAAAGGTAGAATCAAAAAAAGATTTTCATGTTTTAAAATTCAAAATGACATTTTGAAACTGCACTTTTTATAAATAGCTAGTAGTTATTAATAGTGCAGTGTATTATACTCTAGAGATTTAATTTAAATTTTCTATTTCTTCAGACAACTATTATTGGGGATACATTTTATTCCCTCATTTTATTTGTAACTTCTCAGTTGCAACTGTTGTTAATTGTGCTCTTGTGATGAATTCTATAAAGCCCATTATTGTGAGAGTTGGGACAGTATTTTGAAACTTTACACATATTACGTATAAATATTAAAATCAGTTAATTTTTTTAGTATTGTATCAATTTTTGCATTGCATTAATGGGAAACCCATAGAACATCAAAAAATAATCCATATTTTTCAATAGAGAGATTATATAAGCCTTTGTACTTTTCTTTGGAAATTAGAAGAATTGCTAACGTATATCAAGTTTGGACTTTTTAAAAAATGCTGTGTTGTATGTTTTATAAGATTACTATTCTTTCTATAAATATTCACTACTTTTAGTAATCTTATAAAACATACAACACAGCATTTTTTAAAAAGTCCAAACCGCTGCCTCTGCGGTTTGACCCTGGATCGGGTCATTGAAGAGCTTGAACCACAGATGCTAGATAGCGCAGCAATACAGAGGCAAACTAAGATGAATGAGGGGGTGGGGAGAGATGACGGGGAGCGGATGAACAGCGGATGTCCAGGCACCCACACACGCACAAAGAAAACAACAGCAATTGGAGATGAGAGGACAACTTTAGAAACGGCCCCTTTAAGAACTACACAGCCAATGCTAATGAACGGACCAATGACCTGATCCAGGGTCAAACCGCAGAGGCAGCCAGCCACATAAAAACAGACTCCCGGATCCAGCATTTTACACCCTGACGATGTCGGTAATGTGGCCGACGAAAGCTTGGTTTTGTAGATTAAACATTTGTGTTTATGATTTTCTCCTGGTGATCACCTTATTTTATTTCACATTATATATACTGCTCACAAAAATAAAGGGAACGCAAACCCCTTCAGTTCCATGGTAAAATGTTCCCTTTATTTTTTTGAGCAGTATATATACTGTATATATATATACTTGAGAAGTATATATATAATATATATATACTGTACTTCTCAAAGGAAAATGGAATTTCATCTAGAGTGGATAGATTACTTGATACCTTTTTCCTGAACTTGAGAATCACCCACCAAGGGAATATTCTATTAAGATTTACACACAGCTAATGCTACACAACTGTTCTACTTTATAATTTGTCTAAGACAATATCCTTTGGCAGTTGTTATTACAGTATTTCACTTAAGAAAGCAAATTCATTCCTGGACAAATGTAATAAGCTTTGCTAAATGGACAACGAACATGGAAGCAGTGAATGTTTTTTTCCTAAAGCTACTTTTATTAATCTACAAAAAATAAAGATTTGAGACAGATTTAGATTAAAAAAATAAATTATATTTATACATTTTTATAATATGTTTGAATTCATCAATTTCAATATATGCCTGCCTTTCTCTGAGTGAGAGTTAGTTTTTATAATATGTTTGAATTCATCAATTTCAATATATACCTGCCTTTCTCTGAGCGAGAGATAGTTTTAGTTCCTAATATGCAGAGCATATTGTAATATTAAGCCATCTTTCAATATTCTTTATTTTTAAAAAAATTAGGATGCATTTGATCAAAGGAAAAAATGCCATAGATCGTTACTTGGCCGTGCATATCAAAGGATTGTCAAAACAAGAGGCGTCTGCGTAAGTAAGATCTTTCTGAGAATTTTACACTACAACTTTATTATTTTCTTTGTTTCTAGTGTTATTCATTGATATTTGAAGTTCCTCAGGCAATTTTCAGAAGAACATAGCATTTAAAAATTAAAATTGATATTAAATAATTATGTTTCACACTACTTATCTTGCATATATTAAAGACTGTGTTTGGTAAATGGTTTACTGAACCACCTACAGCATTTGATTATCTATTAGCCATTAAAATATGTATTTTTCTTCCATGGATGTTTAGAAGCTGTTCAAGAATGAACTTTTATTTCCAAAACATAACGCCTGATTGCAAAGTTGACTCTATAAAATTCACTAGTGTTTCGAAAGCTAGATTTAAAAACTTCTAAGAGAAGAATCATTTCATGCAATAGCAAAATAGATAATGCATTGTATAACATTTTAAAATTATGTACTTAACATTTTAGTGTTAGTCATTTTCAAAAGTGTTTCTTGTTTGCTTGTGCTATTGAAACTATAGCAGTAATTCATTTTCTGTTCAGAAATTGCTATTTTAGCCATTGATACTTTAAATACATGCAAAAGAAAGATCACTAAAAATTAAATATGGTTCTGTTTTTAAGCAGGCAAACCTGGAGCGGCTATTTTTTAACAGTCTCTTTTCTTTTCATGGTATTATCTGCATTATGCACTCTGCCATTAATAATAGTCATTGCCTTGTTTTTAAAACAAGCTGGAGTTTGGGTACTCTTGAACCCTAAAGAACTTTCAAAAAGCTCTGGTTTGACATAATCAGTCATATAATAGAAAGCCATTTCTTTTGAGGATCATTTGGGCTTCTAAGTTTTTTATGATTTCTATCAAGTCCAATACCAGAGCCTGAATGTATGCCTCTTTGGCTTCTGGAAAAATAACTTGCATGGACCCATCAATAAACTATACAACTCTGGCCCTCTGCCTTTCCCCTCTTCCTTTTTTTGATAAGAAAATCTTTGATGGAGTCCCAAATGATTCCCTTTGATCATGCTTCAGGTTGCATATTATGGAGGACATAGGGCAAAAATGCTCTCTTATTTGAAAAATAAAAATCTTCAAAGCTTTTGATGAGAGACTGCTAAGGGTACCCCTGTGCTCATATCTGGACCACCTTAGGATCAACTGTAGATTTGATTATCTCTCTATATTTTTTGGTTTTGTGAGCTGAACCGATTGATTTCTGACTCTAGTATAGTTTATTGGAAATTGAACAAAAATGGTAAATTCTTTGCCTTGCTATAGCTTTGTAATCTTTATTTGTGGCATTTTCCCACTGTGGTAAATTCTTCCCTCAATCTATCTCCTAACCTTGTTCTTTCTCTCTGTTTCTTTCTCTACTCCCACCCATAGAGCTTCAGCTTCAGTTTTGTTCCTATAAGCCTTTTTTTCTTTCTGGATTACTGTTTAGAATTTGTCTGTCTCACTTGCCCAATCCAGCCACTGTAGCAACATGCAACAACGATCACAGTGCTGACAAAAAAGAATCCAATTGCAAAGTTGCCAACATGCCATCATTTTACCTTCACAACTCTTAGGGTTTTCACATTGAAAAGACAAATTGCATCAAGGTGGCTGGGACATCTTTTGTAGGCTTCCCATCACAGCAGTGTCAGAAGAATAATTTGGGGTTCCAACATGAGCTGGGGTTTCATACCCAATGAATAATAGTATGAATAGTTCCTAATAATAGACCATAGTTCTGTAAGATCATGTCAGCCTTCATTGAAAAGATTTTGTGCAATAAAAATATTACAATTCATACATTTCTGCTTAGAAGCATTTAACTCAATGAGACTTATTCTCAAGTAAATAATTATGGGATCACAAATTTAAAACTATCCCTGGTAACTATATTGAAATGTTCAAAATCAACCCTTTTCTTTTTGCAAGTAAATTATTCAAATAAGAAATGTATAATTGTCTTCCCATATTTCGATGCAGTGGAATAATAGATCTACAAGTAATTATTCTTCAATGTATCTTTGCTGATATATATTACACTCAGGAGCTGTGACTTCCATTTTTTAAAACCTTTCTCGAAATTTTTCTTTAAAAAAATGTCTTCACCTAGAACAG
The DNA here is from genome assembly GCF_001527695.2 of Protobothrops mucrosquamatus. NCBI lineage: Eukaryota > Metazoa > Chordata > Lepidosauria > Squamata > Viperidae > Protobothrops > Protobothrops mucrosquamatus. The sequence continues at coordinate 28,790 of NW_015386979.1, forward strand.
GTTACACAGTAGATGTACAAAACATAACATCCAGTTCGTTATGGCCTGGATGTGAAATTGCAAATTCTATAAAATGAAGAAATCAAAAGTTAAGTCTGAATAATCCTCTGTTTTTTGTGTTCAGTTTTTAGCTGCAAATCTGCATTCCCTTATTTGAAATTAATTGACATTTCTTTCTCAGGATGCCCTCATGGAATTAATCTATTAATGTGGATTAAACATTTGATAACTAGTCAACTAAGACCTGCTCCATAAATACATTGCATGTCTTTATTCAGGAGCAAGTCTTATTGTTACACAAATGTACTTCTAAGATTGCAGTCTTACTTGTCTTTACCAAAATTACTGTCCCTATAGTCATCCAAGGTTCAGTGCTTTTTAATTAGATTTCCCCTATTCCCAATGAATTAACATTTGTATCTTATTTCTGTACATTCGAGATATACAATATAATACCCATGGCTGAATGAGCTCTCCCCAACCTTGGATGCTCTCAAAGATTCTTCAGAAATTGCTCTTCTAATATCTGATATGACAGAAAGTGAAGAACATGTATGCTTTTTAGGAATAAACTAGTATCTTATTTTGTCTTTATTGGGTTATTTTTCCTCTATAAAGGGAAAATGATTTTTGAATTTCTATAAATGTTTGGAACAATTTTGGCTACAGAAAAATCTATACAGTTTGTTTACTTTGAATATATAGGATATTTTAATAACACATTCAACTCACTGCTGAAATGATACTGTCCAGTAAAAAAAATACACATTATTATAAAAAATATATTATGATTTTTTTGAATGCCTTCCAATGTTAATATTGTATATGGGTATATTATTATTTTAATATTTTTTTAGTGATCTTGCTTGTTCTGACTAAGATTCTGTGTTTCCACTAACCAACATTCTTTGTGAGTTAATATCTCCTTCGAAACAGGGAAAGGAATACAGTTCTATTCAAAAACATGGCCACACTACTCTTTGGTATGATGTAATGTTCTTAAGAGAATGCTAAAGAATATGATTGTGGAGGAGATAAATAGTTTACTTTCTTTTAGAAAATATTCTATGCATTTTTGTAATATGGAATATTTTCTTTGAGAGATTAAAAAGTTCTAATCAACTTCAGTACATTATGTAGAAGTTCCATTTTCTAAACTCTGCAAAAGAAAGTTTCATATTTAATGGGAAATCATGAATAATTCCATTTATTATCTATTTCTTCCTTTCAAAGACATGATCTGGATAAAAGGCGGGGTGAATAATTTCAAAAAATGCAATACATTTTTAATGGGAAGGTGCAAACTACAGATTCTCATGACTATTAGCTGGTGTAGAGAAAACAGAATTTTACTTGCAAAAACTCATCAGATTCTGGGAAATATGAAATAAAAGTCATACTTTAGGAAAGAAGAATCCTGAATGTTTACTTATTTATATAAATTGTTTTGCTAAGTTTAAGCCTATAGTTTTCTCCTTTCATTTTTCAATAGTTCATTGGTACTTGGCAGGAAATATAAAGACATGTAAATAGAATACTATGGAAAAGTTCATTGTGAAGTGATACTAAATACAAATGGGAATTTGCTTAGTCTGGAATTTATGGAGTAAAATTTCTGGGCTACACAGAAATTCTGCTTTTTAATCTTCCCCTGAACTCCTTTGGACTGATTTTTGCCCCGTTGTATGTTACAAAAAGAATTCAACATGAAAATCTAAGAGGAACTGTCCTATTGGTGACTGCATATGTAGTATTTTTTTCCCTGATGTTTGCCTTACATAGTACGATAGTCCAAAAGCTTCCCCTCTTTAAAAAAACAGTAGTCCATCTTTTAATATAATGTTGAATTTCAGTGAAAGTGGTTTTGCAGGATGTATGGAAGAAGGTATGGAGGAGTGAATCTGTTGCAGGACCAGATTTCTGTTCTCATAACACTGAATTTAGACCAGGGGTAGTCAACCTTGGCTCTTTTATGACTCGTGGACTTCAACTCCCAGAATTCCTGAGCCAGCCCAGCTGAAGTCCATGAGTCATAAAAGAGCCAAGGTTGACTACCCCTGATTTAGACCATAGACCCCTTATCCATTTTGTTTGCATGAGAGAATGTAAACAAGCACTTTTTCCTGAATTCAGATATCATAGAAAACTATAATTAGTTAAGCAGTTAATACCAAAAGCAGTTAATACCAAAACTGATATAATTGTTTCCTCATTTCCTTATTTCCTCATTTCCTTATTTCTGCATATGAACCAGGCCAATGAAGTGTAAGGCTTTCTTTCCAAAACCATAGTTTTTGAATTTTCTTTCTGAATTTCAATGGGAGATTCCAATATAAAATTACTTAGAATTCATAATAGTTTTGGATTTAATTAAAATCATTGACATCTTTTTGGAAACATGATTAACCACTGGCAGGATACCGTCCTTAGTTTTAAACTATATTTTAAGCTATAAACTACATTTTCTAAATAAATTGCTAAATGAAACTATAAAAACATATACTTAGACTTTGCATTGAAATGTTTCAGAATAAAACTGTAATGTTACATACAGTTATAGAGAATAAAATGCATTGGATTTAGTGGGATTTATTATTTTGTAGAAATAGGATTGCACTACGAATAGTATTCCATATATTTCACAATTTTTTCAGCATTTTGAAAATTTTCTGTCACCAAAATGCTATTCTGTATATGTATGTGTCTACCAGCCATCTGGTAAATAACATGTAAAATAAAATCTAGTACACAAAGGCTTATGTCACAATCAAACTTTAATTTTTTTCCCAATTTTAAAGAGTTATTAATTAGTAAATATGTTATTTAAAAATAGAATGTTCTAAAACACCATATATAGTATAATATATATATTGCTTGCATTGCAAACAGTAGATTGCTAAGAATATGCTTATGAAAGATGTCAATTTGGCACCTACATTTCTGTAGTAGTATTCTGCAATCACATGGTTACAAAAGCCAAAATAGGGTATAAGATATATTACTAATATTCATATTTATACATTATTTAATTTAAGCATCATTATCTTTCTTCTGAAACAAAGATTAAGCTAAGTAACCATTAAAGTTAATAAAAATATGTTTAAAAAAGATTTTATTCAATATTTAGAATGAAAATAAAAAAACAACTGGATTTACTCTATGCCGAATTCCTTACCATTTTACTATGTATCTTAAAAAATAAAGACAATTCAACATTATTGCTAAAAGTTTCATTTTTTTCAATTTTATATTTGGTAAAAGTAAAAAAAAATATGATTTGTAATATGAAAGTGGTTGTTCACAATTACAATAAATACCCAATTAAGCAAATATCCAATGTATGTTATTATTAAAATATTTCATTACCTGATCAAACAGCTTATTACATTAAAAATATTTATTTTTAAAAATGGTTTAAGTAATACCGCTACCATTAGACATTAAATAAAATTTGAATAATGAATTTATTCTAATATTAAATTTATAGAAAGCACAGCTCTATATATTCTGCAACCTTAAGATCAATATACAAACACAACAGTTATAAAGTTATGGATTTCTTAGTGCAAACTAAGAATTTTTTCCAATTAAAGAATACTGCCAAATAGGTAGTTCCTGAAATATTGACCATTTAAGAATTTGAATAAATAATATGTTTTTATAATAGTTTTATCTTGTACTTTTCTGCAGTTACATAGGTACAGACGCTTTAGACTTTATATCTAAAGATTTGGCCCAACTTTTTAAACTTAGAAAGTACAGTATTATCTTTTTATTGAAAAAGCTTACACATGTTGGCAAATATAAATAATTAAATTATGCACATAGCTGAAGCAGGGGAAAAGAACAACATACAAATTGCAATTAAACAGAGAGACTAAATAGCAATCATTCTGTTTTGGTGATGCTCAACCCATTTTTTTAAATAATGAACTCTGAAGAGACCAATATAAGATTGAGAGCCAATTTGGATTAGTGGTTAAGACACCAGGCTAGAATGTGGGAGATCATGGGTTCAAATCCTGCCTAGCCATGACAGCATGCTGGGTGATTTTGGGCCAATCTCTCAGCCCTACTCACCCTATGAGCTTTTGCTGTGGGGAAAATAGGAGGAGGAAACTGTATTGGATATGTTTGCTGCCTTGAGTTATTTGTAAAAATAATAAAGATGGGATACAAATAAATAAAATAAGTCAAGGGCTTATCAATATATAATGAAATTTTAGTTTGCACAACTGTAAGATCACCTGCATTACACTGAGTTTGGACAGCATATTAACTATTTTCTTTGGGCAATAAATCAGTAGTTGGCCATCACAGCAAATACAGTAAGTTCTGTATGAGAATACCTACATTGTCTGCAATGTGGCTTTATTATTATTATTTTTACATGTTTGCCATCCTCTCCATTCTGGAGGCACACCAAGATTGTACAATAAACTGGAGTGGTTTCTTTATATATTTGCATTTTTAATTTTGCCTTAAAACACCAAAATATCAATTAAAATGTATAATTATTTTCAGAGCAACTGTAATTTTGAAATTGCTATAACACTCATTTATCTAACATTTTAATAATGGATTCAGTCATTTTGAATTTAGTAGGAACATCCACAGGGAAGTAATATTTGAGTAACACACCCAATGTATGGAAACATATATTTGTTTTTATTCAACAACTTTCATTTTATTTTTAGAATTGCTTAAATAGTAATATTTAACTGCAGTATTGCTATGTTTCCAGTAGAGGCCCCCAGAGGCCATTATAATTATTGAAAAACTGTTTTGGGAGACAATTTTTGTGAACATTAATTTCATTAAATGTTATTGATTTATAAAACATAATTTTAAAATTAATTTTCAAGTTTAGCTACATAGTATAACTAACAGGATATTATTTCACTTTGGAAATGAATGTTTACCAACAGGACCATAATAGGTTATGAGATTTTAACAATTTTGCACGTACCTTGTGGTATATTACTTTATGAAGCATGGGAGAAACTCCTAAAAATGCGAGATTCTCAGCTTGTGAGATCTAAAAATTGTACAATGCTCTTTTTCAATGAGCACAGAATTACCTTGCAGTGAGTTTAGGCTTTAATGGGATGCAAAACAAAACACCAGAGTTTCTGTATACTGGCTTGATTCATCTTGCATATCTCCAGCTCTTTCAATGTATAGCCTCTGATCCTGATATATTAAAATTATGAAATCATTATCATGACTTGTTCGCTTTACAACTCAACATGGCTATAAAAATGGGGGAAGTTCACTGCAGAACAGCCTTCCCCACCAGATATACCTATTATGGGGTTCAATCACAAAATAATGCCCACTCCAACTGTGTTTCATGCTTATTTTTGCATCTTTCTCTTTTATTTTGACTTCTAGTTTACTTCTTGTACTAGCTTGTACTATAAAAAATAATAATGGTTTGGTTCCTTGTAATCCATTCCCTCCTCCATTTTACCAAAGTAAATAATTAATAGTATTTATATATGGTTTACAATTAATCATGAAAGCCAAATACAACAAATATGCTAAGTAACAGAAAAGAGTATAATTACATCAAATTATATTTATTTACAATACCAATTTCTTTGATATTTCTTACAGAATCCCCCACTTCACAATAATTAAATATCTGTACAGGTAGTCCTCGACTTACATCCATTCATTTAGCAACCATTCAATGTTACAAAGGCACTGAAAAAAGTGACTTATGACTGGTCCTCACCCTTAAAACTGTTACAGTTTTCCTGTAGTTGCCCAATCAAGATTTGGGCACTTGGCAGCAGGCATATATTTAGGACAGTTGCACCGCCCTGGGGTCACACCATCTCCATTTGCAACCTTACCAGCTGGCTTCCAGCAAGCAAAGTCATTGAAGGAAGCCGGTTTCACTTAATGACCGTATGTTTCACTAAACATCTGGTGTGATTCACTTAACAGCCATGGCAAAAGGTGATAAAATTGGGTGCGATTCACTTAACAACCACCTGGCTTAACAATAGTAACTTCAATCCCAATTGCAGTCATAAGCCAATTGCTTATGGCAGGCATGTCAAACTCGCGACGTCACGTGACGTATCGGAGCTTTTTCGCCATTGCCAGCAATGGGGTGGGCGCGGCTCCGGTATGATGAAACTGGCCCGTGGGCCGGCAGTTTGATACCCCTGGCTTATGACTTCATTCTGTAATTCAAAATTACACAGATATTAGGGAAAGGGTTTTTTTACACTTTACATTACACTACATTACACCTGTTTGAGTGGACTTCCAGGACTTTACAGCCCTTTTTTAAATCAATTACTACTGGCTGCTCAGTGTAATCCTACTTATTGCAATGGCCAATTTTTGCTTTGTTGTCTTTAAAGTCAGAAGCCAAATTTAGATTCAACAAGAGAAATATCCTGCAGCAGATTTTTTTAAATTGCGTCCAGTTTTTTACTTTTCTTTTGGTCATCTTTTAAACAATAACCAAAAAGGTTTTCTCTTTTCCATTTTGTTTTTCTTTCTATAGTTTGGTACATGACTGTAAATTGAATCAATACACTGAGAAATGAATGAAATGTTTTGTACCTCTGTTATCTTTGGTGAACTCACAGATGTGAGTATGCAGTCACATAGTGGTGTGATTGTTCTTCTTCTCAGAAAAGTTGAATAATCATACTGTCTAATCTTGCTGGAGTTAATATGCCTTCAAGCATATTTTTATAACTGAAGAGGCATCCTAGAAAATATACATCAGCAATTTTAGGTGGTGCTTTTTAATGAATTAATTCAGTTGACATTCCTATATGATTTCAATTGTAGAAGACTTATAATATAATTTTTGGTAGAACTAGAGCTACTGTAGCTTTCTTTTGGTCTCTTTCAAAAACATCCTGGCATTTTTATTAAATAAAGAACTGGTTTAACAACCACTGCGTTACCTTTTAATCATATTTGCATGTTTAATCATGTTTGTATATTGTGTGAGTTTTTTAGGGAGAAATTATCATCAAGAATGAAAAAATTAAAACCAGCTTTTTCAAATCCCCAGTTACCGGAATTCATACAAGAAGAACATCTGCCTAGACATGCTGCAGCAGGGTTATCACAAGTCTTTTGCAGAGCTCTTTACTCTGATAGAGCAGTGGAATGCCTTGAGGGAGGCTTCAGGGCCTGGGTCAGCCATATGGCTGGAAAAATCCCTGGAGGAGCAGCCTGATAAGCTGGATCAGCTTCACTATTTCCTGACCAGAGCTGAGGCAGCCCAGCAATCAGGTAAATAGGGGAATTCTGGGTAATGGAGCAGCAATGTGTGCCTCAGGGAAGATTTCAGTTGTTTCATGTGTGAGTTTGAGACTCTTCTGGAAATAGCATTTTTTCAGCTTTAGTCGGCTAAGCTGTATTTTTGGAGTAAATGATGGGGAATTCGAAATGATGAATCCCAACGCAGGAATGAGACGTTCTGCTAACAAGATGAATCTCTGTAATGAAGTGATTAGGATGCTTTCAATGTATTCATGCTATCATCATTCAATTATCACTTTTCTTGAAAAGTCATTGTTTAAGATATTGCTTTTTAAAATTTAAAACATCATAATTTTCAGATAAATATAGCAGCTTTTCAAATTTATTTCTTATACATTGCATGTATTTCTTTATTCTTTGAAATGTAAATTCTTAACATGTTTCATTTAAGTTGTAATCTTCATAATCATGTCATTGAATATTGCTTTTCAGGCAGCATGGCTGTATATTGGTGCACACCTTTAAATATCCTAATTTTAACAAAATATAATTCATGTTGATGTGCTGAAATAGGAGCCATAAGATAGGAAAATATGAGGCTAGATGAATAACTGAAAAAACACATCAAGACTGCTTGACAGAGAAAGATGAAAAAAGAAACCTCACATCATTCTGAAAAAGACAATATGATTGTCAGTTCTGAAATTAAAATATATAATGAATGACTAACATTAAGACTTCAAATGAGAAAGAGAAAAGTAGATTGCCTACCTCTGGTGTAAGGAATAGATAGGACATAAGGCTAGTTATCGTATGGTACCAGGAACCCCATAGAAACTATACTGTATAGGCAGGTTTTGCAAATTAATGTCAGATAGTTATCATTTTAACTATAAAACTAAATTCTGAATTTAAATAGTATAGAAACCAGCTACGTTTCTTTTTTTTATAATATTTTATTAGTTTTCTAATTTTACAATTAAACACTTTAAAAGCAACATGGTGGCTAGGTAATCAATAATTCCATAACATACATAAATCTTTGGCACAAATCTCAAGTTACATCATCAGATATTTCCTCTCTTTTTCTCTTAATATCTACTATCTCATATTGAACTAATATAATTCTTATTGTTATCAACTAAGTAAAATCATTTTGTTACATTTATCAATATTTTTAACTTATACATATCTTAATTGTGTATATACATCAATGTATATACATCAATGTCCTGTTATTGTTTTTTTTCCCCAGGCTTTAATTTCCCCTCAATATTCAACTTAACATTTGGTATGTTATAATTTCCAAACTTTAGGTGACCAGAGTTTCCCTTATCTCAACTTCTACATTTCCCCCTTTTTATAACAAAATCTAATATTCTAAATACACATCTTATCTATTTGCATATAATCTTATTCAGTGTTTTTTTGTAAAAAAAAAAAAAAAAAGGTGTCGGAACTCACACACGTCATACAACCCGCCTTGCCTACCCTACAAGGTTCCATCCCAAAAAGGTGCCGGAACTCCGTTCTGGGCGTTCTATGACAAAAAAAGCCTTGATCTTATTATATTTTCTAAAAATTATCTATTTTTCACCATATTAAACCGAAAATCTATTAGTCTTATTACACATCTTACCTATTCAATTATAATATTACTTTATTTTCTAAAAAAAATTATCTATGTTCCACCATATTCAACCCTCTAATCAGTAGCATAGAATCCCCTCTAATAAATCAAAACCCTAGAGAAACCAGCTACATTTCTGAAGCCAGAAAACACTTACATACATTTGAATGAAAGACACGATTTAATTTGTTTCTCAATTTCTAATACGGCACCCAGACTTGGGCTGCAAAGAAAAAAGAAAAAAAAAGAAAAAATACAGACAACCACTTAGGTTATAAAGAAAAAATACAGAAACCATAGCTTTTCACTGCAATTTAATGATTGTTTAGGTTTTTGCAATCTAGCTAAGTGTCTGTAATTCTATATTCTGTAATTTGAAAACTTTTAGTTTCCCAAATGATTTTCCCAGGTGATTATGAAATATATAGAAGCGAAAGACCAAATTCTTTTAAGAAAACTTTTATATACCATCTCAGACTAAAGGCAGAGGATCAAACAAAAAGTAACATTAAATGTATTTTAATTAAACCTATCTATATACTACTGAAACACTCATTGTCATGACCTCTAACTGGGCGAGACAGTGCATCATAGGGCAACAATTTTTGAACCAAGATACCTCAAATGAGCTAACCTACAGAATGAGCCCAAAATTTGGAACCCATGATGCCCAAGGGAATAAAATTTGGAAAAGTTATGGCTGTTTCAAGTGCTGTCCTTATCAGGCTGCTGCTGCTGCATGTGATGCTCATTCTGAATGTTGCATGACAGTTTACCAGCCACTATTGTGGGGGCATCATGGTCAAGAGATAACACCCAACTTATGTGGCCCCATGTCTCCAGAATCACAAGAAAAAGAACAATGAGGAGATGAGAAAAAATGAAGCTGGAAAGAGAAGATTAAGGGAAAGGCAAGAATATGCGGCAAGCACAAATTATCATGAGAGTTTCTCAACATAATAATACCCGCCTTTAACAACAAGAAACGTATGTGCAAGTCATGCATTTTGCCTCAACATTGCCTTTCTTTCAACAGAGAAAAATGAGGCAAAATGCATGATTTGCACAACATAAAATTTCTGATGTTGGTGCAATGGCCAAAGTCTGCCCCCACTGTCTCGCGTTTCTATTCCCTAAAGAAACTGCTAATTTCTGCTATATGGAAAGATTAGGATAAGCAATTTGCAGCCTCTACCTAATGTACTCCTCAGTTTATGTAACAATGATGAACTATTGCAAATGGGTTCAGGAAGAACATCAGACGGTACAAGTGGTGCTTTCAAATGGCATCCTTTGGAGCCAAAAAAAGTCCTCCCAATGAGGAATGGAGGGAATTATTCTGTGATTATTCAAGAGCAAATTCATCATTGCATCAGACACCAGATCCCAATCAGCAAGCCAAATTTATTCATATTATTCATATTTATTTCATGGATTCTCAAGACAGAAGGGGGGAGGGAAGGAAGGAAGGATTTCTGATGCTTCTGCCAGCTTCCTAAACGGAAACTCAGTGGGGAAGCCGGCAGGAGGTCAGAAGTTGTTACCATCTTCAAAGTCTTATATGGTTCTTATATAAGAGTAGTCTTATATGGTCTTAATCAAGGGAGCCTCTCTCAAGAAGGCATTGAAGACTTAGCCAAACAGCAGGCCATAGTCTAGAAAGGGATAGCAACTGATACCTAAATTTTATTAGGACGTTATCCCCCCACTTCCAACTCTAGATTATCATTCTCTCAGTTCAAAAACACTAAATTAAAATCTTGGAATTTGCTAATTGTCTAATACAAAAAGTTTCAGTACTGTCTTCCAGAAAACACTGAAAAACCCTCTAGTTAGGAAAGTTATTCTTGCCTACGTAAAATCTTTGTGGTATGGCCAGCAGCAACAGGGAGTAACCAGATAAGAGGAGGCTCCTTGCAGGCTACGTGGGCTACTTCTCTTTTTTCAGTTGCATTTGGTTCTTGAAAAGTGGGGTGGAGGGAGTAAAGTCTATTTGAGCCAACACAATTTTACATTTTATTTTCTTCCAATAGTTATTCTACATTTAAGGTAAGTAGGACCTGCCTTCAGTGTGGTAATGTTACATCGGAGATGGTGCTTAAAGATGTTTGAGGAAAAGACAACCTATTTAGTATTTAAATTCTTGGATTTTTAAAATTGTTTTACTACTGTTAGCTCAGTGGATAGTGTAGCTATAACAATTGTGGTGCTATATGCTGACCCTTGGCATTACATGCCATTAAGTTCCTAGAAATATTTTCCCAGTTTACCCTAATATTTTCAGTCTGAACATAGTTTCATTTTGTACTACTGTGGTACATGATGGTTTAAGGTATATCTGCAGAACTATAAAACTGTTCAAGGTACTTATTTGGTTCATCGTTGTAATGTTGTAATTCAAGGTATTTAATTATAAAATGATTGGGGATTGAAATTCAAATAATTGCATAGATTATTGAAGAAATTGATTCTAGCTAATATATCTATTAAGTAAAACTACAATAATTTTAAATGTAATAGGGCCAATGCTGTCTGAAAACAAAAATGTTTCTGAGGTTTCTATATTTTAAAATAGAGTCATTTTAAAAGAGAATGTTTTAACATTTCTTTGCTTTATTCATGTGATTCCAGCCCACTTGGCCAGTTTGTGTCCAAAACAATTACATTGAAATGGTTGTCTTGGTGCACTGCTTATTCTTATTCACTGAGTGGGTAGACACTAGAATAGTATAGGGTCACATTAAAGTTCATTCAATCAAGACTGCGACAGTAACAGTAACCAGCGTCAGGTCACTTTCATCTCTTGAGAATTGTAGGGTACTTACCTCAAGTTATTTACATAATTTTACTGAAGTTTATTGCTTTGCTATTCAGTAGGAAAGAGAATAATTTTAATCTCTGAATCATGCTTTCTTCAAATTAGAAATATTCCTTGTTTATCTTTTCTTCTTTTATCTGTTTCCAAATAATACAGTTATAACATCACTTAACATCTTTTTCTGCTCCATGTGCTTGGTGAATAACTATAAGGACTGAAACTATAATGTGGAATGCACTATATAATATTAAAAACCATGCTTTTATATATATGCATAAATTTTCTTTTTTCTAAAGTTGGTTTGTGGTGGCACCATTTGATCTAGTATTTAGCATTGTTGACAGATCTTAAGGTTTCGATAATTCCATGGAACTTTTGCCAACTGTATATGCTATTGAGAGAGATAGCCTTAATATCTATTTCTGTATGTTTTTCATATCAGCTTCAATTCATAACTATTTTATTTCTCTTCTAAGTAATAAAGTTGATGGAGATTATTTCTGTAGACGAAAAAATAGCAATTTAGATTGAACCATTTTTCTATTAACCAAAAACTGCAGTAGATTGCAAAAAGTACCAAGAAGAACATATGAAGATAGATAAGCATGAGATCTCCTAAATGCAAAAGAAAAAAATATGTGAGAAGATAGAGCAAAGAAATGTTTAAAGTTTAAACAATATGTTCTATTGTGGTAATCACACATTTCTTGTGATTGTATTTTAAATACTGATGTGTAACCAACTAAAGCTGAAAATAGGTGGGGTGACATTATAGACTTCTGAATAAATAGCTCAGGAATTTGTTTCAACATCAGGTTTGAGTTAAATACTTGCTGCACCTAAATCTGTTTTGGGACTGGATATAGTTTTACTGTTGTTGCTCCTACAAATGAAGAAATCATCCAGAGAGCTAGTAGATGTTGAGCTAACTCCTTCCTATTTATGCTGTAGATTAATAAACCAGAATGAGGTGTTGGTGAAGTGGGATACTAAAAATAATATTGGTCATACCACCTAATCAATTGTAACAAGTGTATGAGACAAGGAAACATCAATTAGGAACTGGAATGATGATATGTTAATTAACGGTGTAAATAGAGAAACGACACAGAAGGTATTTTGAAATATATATGAGCAAATGTGTTTTTATAGAAATCTGTGCATATGCAATGCTGCTTATATACAATATGTACAGCCCCAAATAGCATTTTATATAGCTATAATTTTATAGTATGGCAAAACCTAAATAAAAACAAAAATTATACAGCTTTTTTAATATTATTAAGATATAATCATTTTCTTTTCATTGAAGAAAACTATGAAGAGGTTTATTCTAATCAACTAAACTTAGCCTATTGCTTCAACAAGCTTGAAGACAGATGGTTAAGGAATTATTTCTATGAACAATGTTACAAAACTGCTCAACTAATTAAAATTGATGGTGGGAAGAAAGAAGCTGAAGCACACTCTAATATGGGCCTTGTTTATGAAGAACAAGGTATGTATAGATTTTATCATGTAGTTAAAAATTATGATCACCATCTCCAGAAATCTATTCATATAGATTTAACATGTACCATAAGAATATAGCATTAGATCAAACTAACTAGCTTGATGTACTAAAAATAAAATTCTAGAATTTTGGGTTTACTTTGTATACTTCTTTAGTGATTGCCTTGTTTAACAACCATTCATAGTTATAGCAGTGATGAAAAAGTAACTTTGCAGCCAGTTGTTGTATTTATGATCTCTGCAGGTTTATATAGCAAAGAAAAGCTGAAATAAGATCATAACCACAATCACCATTTTGCTTAGCAACCATTTCAATTAACAACTGAGTTGCTGGTCCAATTGTGATTGCTAAAAAAAGGACTATCAGTATTTATAGAGATGCAGATGTTTGCTCCATGAGAAATTCATGATGTAGAATTAAACACTGCTTCACATTCTAATTGTGCCATAGAAGAATTAAAACATACACAATTGTTACCCTCCATTTTTTATTCTTTAAGCATAATTATGTTTTATAAGAACTCACTATACTGATTTTACTGTTGTGCTTTATCAATGGTATTTATAATTAGAAAATTCTACCCATAGATATGTAAATAATAATGGAATATAAAGCAATGTAAGATATTGCGTTGGTTTGCTTTTTAAAAAATGTGGAATATTGTTATTAATATTTTTAAATCTTCAATAGTTGTGCAGTCCTAAAATACAGTTGTTCATTCATTTATACCACTACTTATATGTTGATGGTGGGTAGAACATAGATTTCTTGCTCTTTTCTTATTCACAAAACTTTTGTCCATTTTAGCATCTGAGCCTCTTTTCTGAGCACACTGAGATCCCATAATTCCCTTCCCTACTACGCCAGAGTTTGGTATTGTGAATGCTGAAGAGTGTGCAGAAAGGTGTATTGTGTTCAACAGTTGTATAAATGAATAGCTGAAAGCAAGGAGGCAAATCAGCCAGCAAACAGTCATGTAAACCTCATGGAATAAGCTAAAGATTGTATGTGGTTCTTTTTTAAAATAACATTTTTATTAAAAGCTTTAAGTAATTTTTTTTTCTTACATTCAATTGTGACCATTCTCAGAGATTGCCTGGACAAATTTTTGCAGTTATCTTGGCAAGGTTTTCAGAAGTGGTTTGCTTCCTTCCTAGGACTGACAGAAAGTGACTGTCCCAACGTCGTCCAACTGGCTTTGGAGTACCTATGGTGGGACTAGAACTCACCGTATCCCAGTTTCTAGCCTGTTGCCTCAACCACTACACCAAACTGGCTCTCTAATGGCCTGGACTAGGGTTTTTCAAATTGTGTTCCTTGGAACCCAAGGGTTCTGCAAGAACCTGATGGGGTTCCATGACAGACTACGAGGAAAACCTAATGAATAATCCATTGTAGCTATTTTACACAACTAATGTACTAAATCTTTTGGTATTATCAACTTGTTGTATTTTAATATCTAATGACTTTAGACCTTCACAATTTAAGGACTAATATTATATTATAGCTTAGGCCATGTTTTTGTTTACATGCAACTGACAGATAGGATGCCAAATTATGATTTTAACATAGATTTTATTTGTTATTTGTTATTTTATTCTAGAATTTTTAACTAGATACCTTGAGTATTTTTAATTCTACTGGTCTTTGACTGTAATAAACATTTGACTGACAGATACAGGTATAGGTATAGATGCCTCTCTGAGGCCAAGGCCAGGCCTGTCTGAGGGACGCGGCATCAGAACGGTGAGGGAGGAGGCTGGGGGGTTAAGGGAGGGTGGTGTGATCAGTACGGTCAGTGGGAGGGGCAGATATGGCGGGAGCAGAGGACCATATCGGGTTTTGGGAGCACGCATACGCTGTTTACAAGCTTGTGGGTGCTCCGGTCCTCAGGACTCTACTCGGCCTCCAGGGATCTTAGATCCTCGGGCCCGGGATCACCGGCTGATGTTATGCAATGCCAGGTCCGTGGTAAATAAGGCCCCCCTCATCCAAGATCTTATTCAAGAGGGGGGTGCGGACCTGGCAGGTATCACCGAGACCTGGCTGGGCACGGAAGGGGGAGTGCCCCTCGTTGACATTTGCCCGCCGGGTTTCCAGGTATTCCATCAGCCAAGGACCCAGGGTAGGGGCGGTGGGGTAGCGGTCATTATAAGGGAGAGCCTATGTCCGAGGGAGACCACTGTGCATCAGATAGACGGTGGGGAGTCCCTCCTTGTGAAGTGGGGGAAAGGGGTACAAGTGGGCCTGTTGATTATATACCTGGCTCCCTGCTATGTATCAACGGCCCTGCCTGAGTTGGCTGACGTAATAGCCGGGATGGCAGTTGAGACCCCCAGACTTATAGTCATGGGGGATTTCAATCTGCCATTGGCGGGCGAAACGTCGGCGGCAGCTCGGGAGTTCTTGGCTTCCATGACGGCCTTGGACTTGACCCAATTAGTTTATGCCCCCACTCACACGGGAGGACACACACTGGATCTAATTTTTGTCTCTGGCCAGTGGCAGAACGATCTGGAAATGGGGGAGGTAGTTATAGAGCCCCTGTCATGGTCAGATCATTCACTCCTTAAGATGGACTTCCGGACCGCTCCCCCCCGCCGCAGGGAGTCGGAACCACATAGATGGTTCCGCCCCAGGCGCCTGATGGACCCAGAGAGGTTCCTGACGGAGCTTGGGCCATATCCTGAGGATCTAGTTCACGATTCGGCTGAAAATCTGGCGGCGGCCTGGGAAGTGGCCGCTGCCGCAGCACTGGACCAAGTCGTGC
>NW_015386979.1:46739-47766 GCF_001527695.2 Protobothrops mucrosquamatus
CAGGACTGGCCTAAGGGGTATTTTAATTTGGTTTTAAAATAATTTTAAAAAGAAACGGCCAATAATTAATATTTCATTTTAATTACATTTTAAATTTAGTATTTTGTATTGTTATCTGTTTTAACTGGCTGTAAGCCGCCCTGAGTCCGCTAGGAGAAGGGCGGGGTACAAATTTGATAAATAAATAAATAAATAAATAGATAGATAGATATATAGCTGATCTATATATAGGTATATAAAAATAGACCGATTCATTTGATCAGAGTCATATTAACAATCCTGGTAATGTATGTCCAACTATATGAGTTGGACAAGGTCAAACAATGAGTTAATGGTCTAACTCCTGAATTATCAGAAGGATTCTAATTAATAGTTACTGAACATTCTCTGATACATGCAATATACACACCACAATATTTTGTTATATTCACCTTATTTTAAATCACTTCTGGAAAACTTTGCCAAGAAAATTTCAGGAACTTATCCAGGTAGTCTCTGAGAATCAGACACAATTTAATAGAAAATGAACGTTTAGGTCATTATCTTCTGTAGTTCAGTATCTTAGTATATATATTTGGAATCTGATGGGAAATTAGATGACATCAGGATATCATTGATGAATTTCATCACTCCAAAATAATTTATACTAATGGTTTTATTCAGCTGCCTAAAAGTGATACAGATAGACTAAGGTTAATATATAGTATATGATCCTAAATAGTACTCTCCAATTCTTTATCCATACAATATTTCTAACTTTGCTCTAATGCTGCTATTCCATGACCACTGGGAAGCAACCATAATTTTAAAACAGAACTGAATAGCAGAATAATTCAAAGCCTTATTGTAAAATTTAGTTTATCTCTGCCTACAAAGAATTTTATTCCCTTAAAAATATACAGTTACATTATATTTTATTGATTGATAAAAGTATTAAACCAGCAGTATCTGAACTGATTGCATGTTTCTCTATTTGTAACTTCAGTTTTTTGAATTTATAAGTAGCATTTGTACGGTATATCATAAT
>NW_015386979.1:48165-52908 GCF_001527695.2 Protobothrops mucrosquamatus
ATAATTCAAAGCCTTATTGTAAAATTTAGTTTATCTCTGCCTACAAAGAATTTTATTCCCTTAAAAATATACAGTTACATTATATTTTATTGATTGATAAAAGTATTAAACCAGCAGTATCTGAACTGATTGCATGTTTCTCTATTTGTAACTTCAGTTTTTTGAATTTATAAGTAGCATTTGTACGGTATATCATAATACATGACAAAATTACATGCAGATTACAATTCGCAAGGATATAAAAATGATTAGATATGCAAATCCTACCTCTTTGTACTTATGTGCAACGTTACGTGGTTTGTGTTGCAACCTCACCACACATACTTTGTTTTGTCATTTCCCCACTTGCCTGACTACAAATACCTATTTGTATTACTCTTAATCCTGTTAAAATATAAAAAGGTAATGGTTTCCCCTGTCCAGTTGTGTCTGACTCTAGGGGGCAATGCTCATCTCTGTTTCTTAGCCGAAGGAGCCAGCATTGTCAGAAGATACTTCCATGAGCAACATGTGGCCAGTATGACTATATGTTGAGGTGCACGAAACCCTGTTACCTTCCTATTGAAGTAGTACCTATTTATCTACCTGCATTTGCTTGCTGTCTAAGTGCAAGGTGGGCAGCAGTTGGGGCAAGAATGGGAGCTCACACTGTCACGCGGTGCTTGGGTTTTGAACTGTCAACCTCCCGGTCAACAAGCCCCGGGTCTTAACCACTAGGTCACCCCGCCCCCATGTTAAAATATATACTTGTATAATAAGAGCTAAACAACTTATGATTTGGCATTCTTTTATATTGTCCTCCTTTTTAAAATTATATATATCTAGTTTAAATATTTGGAAAATGAAGAAAACATTACTTTCAGCTGCAAAAATCTTTCATTTTCATTATTTTAAATAAATGTCTATTAACTGAAAAGCAAGTATAACAAAATAGTATAATGTATGATTTTGCAGTTTTCTGGTCACTTATTAAAAATATTAATAATAATTTGTATTTATTTTTTATTCCATTATTTTTATGTCAGTTCAAATAATTGAAAACAATCCAACATAATTCACAGTGTGTTGAGTTAAATCTTGATTCTTCTGGATTTAATATATTATAATTCAAATTTATTGATCATCCCATTATAGAGAATAGGAAAGCGATCTGGAAGACCATCAAGATCTGGCTCTTTACCCAGAAACTGGGATAGAGTAATGAGAGCCTATGGATGGTTATTAGGGCACCCTAGGAGATGACTAAGATGTTGGGTTTTTTAGTTCTTAACTTTAGTTTTCATAATTTTATGGTTTTGTGGTTTGTAGTTTTATTGTTGTTGTAAGCCAACTGGAGTTGTGTTCCAAGGTAGCCATATAAATCTAGCAATCAACCAATACTATATTAACTATTTGTATATCTATTGCTCTTTGTGACAAGTAGGTGCAGAATGTGCATGCAAAGTCTTTATATATTATGAAGATTGTATATTCTAATAGCATGCTTGAAAGAAAGAAAGAAAGAAAGAAAGAAAGAAAGAAAGAAAGAAAGAAAGAAAGAAAGAAAGAAAGAAAGAAAGAAAGAAAGAAAGAAAAGGAAGGAAGGAAGGAAAGGAAGGAAGGAAGGAAGGAAGGAAGGAAGGAAGGAAGGAAGGAAGGATTTCTGATGCTTCTGCCAGCTTCCTACAAGGAAACTCAGTGGGGAAGGCGGCAGGAGATCAGAAGTTGTTACCATCTTCAAAGTCTTATATGGTCTTATATAAGAGTAGTCTTATATGGTCTTAATCAAGGGAGTCGCTCTCAAGAAGGCATTGAAGACTTAGCCAAACAGCAGGCCATAGTCTAGAAAGGGACAGCAACTGGTACCTAAATTTTATTGGGACGTTATTCCCCCACTTCCAATTCTAGATTATCAGGATGAGGGAGGGAAGGAAGGAAGGAAGGAAGAAGAAAAGAAAATAGAAAAAAAGAAAAAGAAAAGAACAAAAAGAGAAAAGAAAAGGAAGTTATTTAACCAGTTTGGACATTTAAACTTATTTTAGGCAAGAAGCCAAGAATTATTTTAAGAAACTCTAATTTAAACAAGAGAGCCAGATTGGTATAGTGGCATCAGCCTAGAAACCAGGAGACCTAGAACCATGAGTTCGAGTCCTGTCTTCAGCACAAAGTCCTGTGAATGACTTTGAGCCACTCACTTTCTCACAGCCCTAAGAAGAAGGTAATGGAAAACCATTCCCAAAATCTTGCCAAGGAAACTGCAGGGATCAGTCCAGGTAGTCACCAGGAATCACACTGAGTCAAAAGCACAAACCCTTCCAAGATTAAATCACAGCCTCTTTCCTAGAACTCTGGATTCTTCCTAAGAGCTGTATTTTCTTCCCAATCAATTCTTCACTGAAATAGAGAGAGGTGGGATTTTGACCATCAGATGCCAATATGGAACAAGTACAATCTAAGGGGAAATCTGGTTGGTTGGGCATTCTTTGTAGAAACTTAACTAAGTTTACTTCCTTTGAAGAAGCATTTTCGGGCACATACAGTACCACTCAACCTAAGTTTGCTAACTGGGAAGCAAGTGCCTCTGCTCAGTGGGGCCTGCCTTTAGGTAAGCTTAGATGATCACATCATTTAAAAGCAACAGAACATTCTTTTCTCTTTCTCAATATGGGGTGTGGAAAAAGTGCAAACCACTTTAGAAAGACCAATATTTACTGGCATACTATAACAGATCATTATGGCTTGTATCCGGGGTGGGCTGTGGTGGCCATATATTGCTGAGGTTATCTGCCACATCCAAATAGATGCATTTCCTCGCAGCCTTTAGTGTTTCAAAACATTGAGTTTCTACTAAGCCAAAAAATTCTCAATATCTAGGTATTAACAGGTGAAATCTGAATATTTTGCTCCTCACATCTTTTTTTCTTCCCCATTTCATTAGGGCCAAGTTTGAAGACCCCTGGTCTAGATAATCCTGCTCTACTTATAGATCAATTATTGTATTATCTGCTCTAGATTCTTCCCAGGCATTTATGTCTAACAGAGTGATCAGTAGCCTCCTCCTTTTTCCATTTCTGAAAAAGATTTATTCACCAGTCATAGGTTCCTCAGGATTCTCAACAATAGTCATAAAAAATGGAACCAGATCTTCAAGAGGTGCATTTAGTTCTCTACAAGAGTCTCACAGAATTCAAACTCATTCAAAATGAAGAGGTACTCTCTGACCATGTTTGTACCAGTTTCAAGTTTCAGTCTAACTTCTTCCTATTGGTGAAGATGGAATAAGATAGGAGTTGAGTATTTCTGCTACTTCAATTTTACCATTATTTTTCCATTTAATATTGCAGATAAATTTTTATAAATTCATTATATATTAACATGAAATAAACACCACCCATTTTGTTATTAAGTTGGACATTTGAAAATAACAAAAATGTGCACTTTAATGAAGTTTTCCATAACATTGTTTGATTACTTTTAATATATTTAATACATTTCTTCCTGGTAGGTTCTTTTCTTGATGTTCAGAAATAAAGATGTTTCCAAACAGTTAGCCAAAATTTCACAATTTGCAACCCTTCCACTGAATTTTAGTACTCCCCCCTCCCTCAAAAGAGGGAACATTTATAGACATAGCTGGAGGCATACTGTATCTATGTTTTAAATTGTGACAACCTACTAAAAGAGTTGTGCTTGCTTACTTAGTTGCTTGTCTATTCGATAGCTTGCATGTGAAAAGAATTATACTGGCAGGCATCACATAGAGGTTTTCGCACTTGCCCAGACTTTCAAATTGCATTTTTTACTAAATGCATATAATTTCTAAAGATTATTCCGATATTGTTCCATTAGATGTTTTATTGAATTGTTCATTGTTTTAAGTGTGATTTTTCCCCCAGGGCTTAGTAGTTTCCTGGTTGGTTTTCTTTTCTTTTTTAAATTAATCATAAAGTTCTAATATCTATATTTTATTTTGAAAACTATCTTTAAAATGTTTATCTTTTAAAAAGTTTATAAATAAGTACGTATGAGATTGTTATTAAGGCTTATGGTTAATGTATCCATTAACTAGTAATAATAATAGTAGTAACAACAGTAGATATAACGTCACTATTATATATTCTGAGCCAAAAAATTAGGATTTTTTCTTAATTATCTTATGGAAATTTTACTATTAACATTTCTCAAACATTTAAAATATTCAGTGACTCTTATATAACAATAACAACAATAACAATAGAGTTGGAAGGGACCTTGGAGGTCTTCTAGTCCAACCCCCTGCTCAGGCAGGAAACTCTATACCATTTCAGACAAATGGTTGTCCAGTCTCTTTTTAAAAACTTCCAGTGTTGGACCATTCACAATTTCTGGAGGTGGTTTGTTCCACTGATTAATTGTTCTAACTGTCAGGAAATGTCTCCTTAGTTCTATGTTGCTTCTCTCTTTGGTTAGTTTCTATCCATTGCTTCTAGTCCTGCCTTCAGATGTTTTGGAGAATAGCTTGACTCCCTCTTCTTTGTGGCAACCCCTGAAATATTGGAACACTGCTATCATGTCCCCCCTCGTCCTTCTCTTCATTAAACTAGACATACCCAATTCCAGCAACCGTTCCTTATGTTTTAGCCTCCAGTCCCCTAATCATCTTTGTTGCTCTTCTCTGTACTCTTTCTAAAGTCTCAACATCTTTTTTACATCATGTTGACCAAAACTGTATTCAGTATTCTAAGTATGGCCTTACCAAGGCTTCATAAAGTGGTATTAACACTT
>NW_015386979.1:53039-62017 GCF_001527695.2 Protobothrops mucrosquamatus
CAGAATTTTATTTACCAGAATAATCTTTGAAACCTAATTAATAGCCTCCCTAACTGTTATTATATTGATACACATAGGCCAATGCAAGATTCATAATCATTTTCTTACTGAATGCCATTTTTTTCCAATTTAATATCTTTATTTTTCTATATTATAAATTTGTGCACTGTTTTCTTAAGTGCAGCAACCCTTCTTTTGCTTCACCCGCCTTCAAGTAATCAATGTGCTGCTGAATGAGTTCATTTTAATGCATTCAATCATGCCTCTAATGTTTGTAGCTTACGGGTGCAAGCATCAGTAATGCAGGAATGTTATATGGCTTTAGTTTGGACCATTTCATAAAATATTCATGGAATCAAAAATGTGCATCAAAATAGCATCTAGGAGAATTACATTTATGTCCCTGCTTTTATGGCAGCTTCATGTTAAAACCCATTTGTGTTAATATCTAGTCAATCTCTCTATTTAAAAATAGTACAAAATTATAGATATTTTGTGCATCTCTTTTTCATTAATATTTGCCTAAGATAGTTTTTATTTAATAAAAATAGAGACTTTGGAAACAGTTTTGTAGAAGAATAAATGTAAGGAAGAATTGTATTATGAAAACAGTAGATTATGCATATCCATTCATTCTTCCAAATCAACTAGAACTCCTTTTATCTTAGAATATAGTACCTCTGTAACCTGGCATAGGATATTATGGATAATATTGTCCAATTTCTTACTGTGGAATTTCTGCTCTTCTACATTTTAAATACTGTGTGTTTATTTTGTCAATTATATTGATCAAATGATAGACACTTTGTTAAAGATTACAGTGTACTATATTATAAAGAGTTATACTAGTATGTCTCTGTACTTTAATAATTTATGTCCTCTAATAGCTCTTCTGGATTAGGATATTTAATCAGGGTGAATGGCTAGTTCAAGTTTAAAATTTGATTATCCTTTTTAATCCCCTAAAATAAAATATCTGATCAAGAGCAGATAGAATCACTTTATTTAGCACCTCCTGCTTCATGGCTGTATGAACATAGTAATTTATCAAAAATCACTGTTTTGGATTACTATGTACAATCATATTTCTTTCACAATGTAGCTATTTTTATGTATTTGTCATACAATAATTTATTTAAACTACTGGACAAATTTCCTTACCCAAAAAACTATTTATGACTTTATTTTAAAGAGCAGCTTGCTTGGAATTTCTGTCAGACCGATAAAGCTGCCCATATTAAATTCATAGAATTGATCCATTTAACATTCTACTTTTGAAGACATATTTTAGGAATAATATTACTTGTAGGAACTTCCTTCTCTCAAATACACTACGCTTGACAAGGCTGGACAATGTTAATTTCACATACTATTAACGATTTGATCAGCGGTCCGCAACCTTTTTGACTGCACAGACCAGATGCTGCATGTGACGGCGGCAGGGGGAGGAGATGGGTTCATGCACTCAACATAATCCCCTGCATGTGCAAATGAAGTTTCGTGTACTCACCCACTTCTTGCACAGTTCTCGATGGGCTGTGGATTGGTATCAGTCCATGGCTCGGTCTGCAGCCTGGGGTTGGGGACCCCTGTATTAGATGATAGGTGAAAGGACAGGTATCCCATGTTCTATATTGCATTTGTCCTTGTTAGTAGATTTCTGGATCATGGAACTGTAGAAAGGAATAATCTATGTGTTCCAATTCTGTCTGTGTTGCATTCATGATTAAAGTTTTATATACTAGTGGTTATTGTTTAATGAAAAAATTATGCAAAATGGGAGAATATGAATTTAACAAACTTGATCAAAAACAAAAAATAGGGCTGATGATTTAACAACGTGTAGACTGAATATGTTTTGGTCCTCTGTTGAGACTTTTCATCCTAAAGCTCCATGTGTTTATTATGTAACAGTGTTTTTTAAAAATATTTCAATATGTTTGTGATGATCTACAGGTGTTTTTGATTTATGTATTGATGAAACTGTCTGAATGAATGGTATAACCTACTTAAACTACTTACACCATTTTCTTAAAGCTAAAATAAATAAAACATAGATGCTAAATCTAATCTGGCATTTTTGGAAATATTTCTTCATAGGGTACCTATATAAAATACTACTTTCTATGATTTCTTTTTAAGTGTCTATGGACATTTTTGAAAAATTATGCTTCTTTGCTTTGGGGGGGAGGGGCTTCATAGCTTTATTACCATTATGATTGTTTTATCAATATATAACATTCTACTGAGGCTCCTTGATTAAGAGTTGTTTTGTATTCTTCAGGTCACTTCCTGAAAGCTGTAGAACATTATGAAGCATTCTATAACCTGACAGTGGGACGGATGTGGAAAGATGACACAGGCCGGAATTTCAACTCACTAGCCTGTGAGCATCTCTGGAGAATTTACACATTACTGGCAGACAAAATGCTAGCAATTAAAGAACATCAAGAAGCCATCAGAATTCTAACAAAAGCTTTAAAAATGGCAGAAGAAGGTGAGAAAGAAATAACATTTTTGCATTGTCTTTCTTTCCTATGTAAGCCTGAATTTTCCCATGAATGAAGTAAAAAATAGAAAAAAGAAATCACCAAGTGCTTGATGATTATTTTCAATGAAATTCAAGACAACTGCTATAAATGTATTTCTAAATCTTATAAAACAGAAGTACCTACTTGCTGACACATAGGAATCCATTTATTTCAAGAAAGCTTTTAACTCCAAAAATGGAGTCATCCAGGACTACAACTTAAAAAATTGAGTCCATAGTAAGAAATAAGGCCTCTGGCAGTATCTGCCATATAATAAACAAATAATACATGATTGATAATCAGTTTGTATCAGGTTAAAGATAGAAGGAAAACAGTGAGCTCAGTGACAAAGAAAAACCCTTATAATATTAAGCAAATTCTCTGAGTAATTTTTATCTCTATGGGATACAGCAATTCTATTTTATCACTCTGGGATAGATAGAACTTTGACACAATTATTATCCAAGCTCTACCCATTCATGGATGCATTAATGGTACACATATGTACAAAAGAGCCAACACTTGGGTTGCAATGCAGATTTTGACATGACACCTCTCTGGACATGTCTGGCACAGAGATAAATAGAAAGAGCTTGTTATGGAATCTCCTGGTGAACTTGAAGCACTTGCTCTTCTGGTTTCCTCGCACACTGTTTGCCAGTGCCTAACAAGTGTTTTCTATTTCTATTTTCTATTACATTCCTTTACCTGCACCCATCACAAAAGCAAAATAAAACACTTGACATAATACTTCTTTCCATGTAGATAACATTAACATTTGTTAAGATGAGCTGAAATCAAAATATTCACAAAAAAATTCAGTTCCTTTTAATTTATTTTTAAGTCTAATTACAAAACAATGTTTGTTTCTATTTAGCAGAGAATATGAAGATGGAAGGAGAAACTGCTTTCTGTTTAGGCATAGCATATTTTTCAGCTGGAGAATTACAGAAAGCTACATTAGTAAGTCTAAATGATGCATACTCTATTTTATGGTTGTAACATTAACTTGCTTATAGCAATTAAATTGAGATTTGAAGCATGTGTTGCAATAAGAAATACTCCTATTCAGAATTTTACTTTCTGCCATGCTGCCTTGATGAATATTGTTTCCTCATTATCTCTTGATTTTTGTGTGTCCCTCCATTTCCCTCCAACACCAAATAGTCCATTCAGTTGAAAATTCTCAGTTGTTATAAGACTTTTTTGGTGCTTCTCTTGCTGGATTTCATCACAGAATACATCATTTTTCTGTCCATATAAACTGACTGACTACTTGGGGCAACAGATGTAGAAATACCAGTAGCATTCTGCTTTTTTCTCTTTATCTTCTGTAAAGTATTGTTTTGTATGTCTCTAACTTGTGTCCTTTCTGCTATTTACATTGATACTCTCAGGCTTTTCATGACCTCCTTTCTCTTTTAGTTCAGTTTTCTTTCCCTTCTGATTGTAACCTGTACAAGTCACCAAATTGCTCTCAATTACACAGGATAATACATTGATTAGAGGATCTTAACTGTAGATAGAATTAAGCAATTTAGACTATCTTCACACGGTGTCATTTCCTCAATAAAAACTTATCCTTTTTTTCTCCCATTGCTAGCATTATCACTTATAGAAACTGTATTCCTAACTTTATTTTTTCTCTCTATTTGTATGTTCTGCATTGTATAAAGCTGTTCGCTGTTAATTTCCCTTTCAGTGGAGTCCATATTGGTTTCAAAACTTTGGCCTTGGTTTGCAATAGAATGTAATATGAAGTTTTCTTGAAGAACTGTGTCATAATAGTAGTTTTGCCTCCTGGCTAGACTTTATTAACCTGTTTCATTCCTATATCTGATATGCAGAGCATACATTTGCAAGTTTGCTTTTTTTAACCATGAGGTAAGCTTCTTCTTTTCCTGGAAAAGAAAATGAATAATCTATAAAATAACCTGACTGAAGGAAAAATGTGTGACTTAGGAAATAGCCCATCCCTATTTGCTCAACCTGTTTCCAAATTTAGTTGGGAGATGTCAATTCTGGGATTGGATGCTCTCTAAAACAGCTAAAGATCACATAGGAAACCACATGGAGAATTTTCCTTTGTTCAAGATCAAAACAATCTGTTTATTTATTTAATTAATTATTTTAAAATATAGATTCCAGCCTTCAAAATTATAGAAAAATCTCATAATAATTTTATTAAGCCTCTAACCAACACTCAGCCCAAACCACATATGTGCCATGCTGGCCTTCTGCCTGACCACTACCTATTTTCAATACAGTGAAGGCTTCTACAGACAAAAACATGGCTGCGCCATGGGTTCACCTGGCCAATCTCTACATAGAAGAGGTAGAAACCAAAGCCCTAAACTCCTTCACAGGAATTCCACCCACTAATTGGTATAGTTATGTGGACGATACTTGGGTCAACATCAAAACACAGGAATTGGAAGCATTCACCAAACATATCAACTCGATGGACAAATACATCAAATTCACACTTGAAGATGTTAAGGAAAATAATCTAGCCTGTGCTGTATACATTAAGGAAAACATTGAAATGTACAGAAAACCCACTCACATGGATCAATATTTACATTTTGATTCATACCACCCACTGGAGCAAAAAATGGGAATTATCAGAAGCCTAAACCACAGAGCTGAAGGCCTGCCTACCAGCAAAGGAAGAAAAGAAAAAGAAATAAAACACATCAAGGAAGCCTTCAGAATGTGTGGCTATCCCAAATGGGGCTTCATCAAATCTCAAAAAAGACCTAGCAGGAGTTCCTCCGTAACAGATGAAGAAAACAATAAATGAAGCAACGTAGTCATTCCATACATTGCAGAATATTGGAAAAGCTCAGGAGGATCTTCAACCAACACAACATATGTGCACACTTCAAACCTAAGAATACATTAAGGCAGAAGTTTGTCCACCCCAAGGATAACACACATAGACACAAACTGAGAATGTGATATATGCAGTACAATGCAGTGAGCCATGTGCTGATCTATGCATTGGGGAAATGAAACAACAACTTCTTAAACGTATGGCACAACATAAGAGAACAAACCCATCAGGAAAAGAGTCAGCAGCCCATCTGCATTTAAAAGACAAAGGGCACTCTTTTGAAGACAGCAAACTCCACATTTTGGACAGAGAGGACTGCTTATTTGAAAGAGGGGTCAAAGAGGCCATCTGTGATGACCCAGGGCACAGCACAGAGGCAATGCAGTCAGCTGGCAATTCAAACTGCCCTTTAATTGCTCCAAATTTCCCCAAATGCTCCCACGTTTCTGGCAAGCCTCCAAACAAACGAAGACACACATACCTTCAGCCGCCTCTGGCTGCAAGTAGTTTCACATACAGTCTGATTAGGAGAGAAATTTACTCAAGGCCACGGAGATAACAAGGAATGACATATACATCATAAACCTAACGAGTCTGTGTGAATACACGCTTGCCTGAGCAATTTCAAAAGGGAAGCCAAAATACAGTCCGAGATCTTTGAACATCCAAGCAACATTGTCAGCCAGTCCAATGGTCAGAGTTTCCGGGTTTCCAAGCAGAAGTCTCAGAACAAGAGATCAGCAACAAATGCCTCTCTCCACAGCGTCTCCTTAAATCTCAGTCTCCAGGTGTGCCTTGTGGAGAGGGGCGGGATGCTCTCCTCCGAGTAGTTGAGCCTGCCTGTGTTGTTCCCTCCTTCTCTCCACTCTCCGTGCTCTAGTATCAGGTGGGGGTGGCTCTTGCTCATTGCCTGAACTCTGTCTCTCCTGAACTCCTGAACTCTGTTTCTGTCTCTCCTGTTCATCCTGTCCCAATCCTGAAGGGCCCTGGCCTGCCTCTGCCTGCTCTTCCCCACATTCCTCTGAAACCACAGACCCCTCTCCTTCGACCTCCATAGGGTCCTGTTCCAGCTCATTTTCCTCTGCAGATTCAGGCTCCGATGGAGGCATGACATCATCTATGTCAACATTGAACAGCTTTATCTCAACAGAATGGGAGGGATCCAACATCATCTATCTCCAGTCTACAACACAGTCCTTTCAACAGTATCAAGAAGGCTGCATACTCATTTGCACTACTCAGGTGATCCTGAAGACACAGATAAGCCTCCAGGTAGCACTAATGACTCGCTAAAAGAATGCAAATGAACAGCTGTCTGCAAGGAATATAAATCCTTTCATTCCCCACCATCCAGTCAGAGCTGAAGAAGGTTCTTGGATGCGAAGTGAAATGTCTTCAAAGACATTCAAAGTACCCCACTGCTTACTTCTCTCCATGTGGATGTAGTGCCATTGAGGACTACTCGTTGAGTACGGTTTGTCAGCCAGCTACAGATCCATCTGGTGATGATATTGTCTATTACACCTTTTTCTAGCTTACCAAGGAGTAGGTTGTGGTCTACTTTGTCAAATGCCTTACTGAAATCTAGGTATATTACATCCACTGCATTTCGCTGGTCTACTAGTTTAGTCACTTTATCGAAGAATGAGATCAGATTGGTCTAGCATGATCTGTTTTTAACAAACCCGTGCTGGCTGCTAGTTATGACTTTGTTTGCTCCTAGTTGTTTGCAGATCTGTTTTTTGATTATCTTCTCTAGGATCTTCCCAGGTATTGATGTTAAACTGATTGGTTTGTAGTTTCCTGGATCCATTTTTTTCCTTTCTTAAAGATGGGGACCACATCAGCCCTTCTCCAGTGTTCCAGGATTTGTGGAAAATGTAGTGCAACAGTTCTGAGATAACATCTGCCAGCTCTTTCAGAACTCTGGGATGTAATCTGTAGGGTCCTGGTGATTTGTATTTGTCAAGATTGGATAGGTGTTCTCTTACCATTTTCTTGCTTATTTTGATTTTTGTTTCTAGTATGTCTTTTGCAGTTTTTTTGGGGTGTGTTGGGCTATGGTTTCTTTTTGTGTGAAGACTGATGCAAAGTATGATTTAAGCAACTCAGCTTTCTCCCTGTTGCCTGTAATTTCCTTGCCATCTTCTCTCTTTAGTGAGCCTATAGTTTCCTTGACTTTTTTCTTGTTGTTAATGTGTTGGAAGAAACTTTTTTTATTGTCCTTGATTTCTGTTGCAAGTCTTTGTTCATTTTGAGCCTTTGCTTTCCTGATTTCATCTTTGCATGTTCTGGCTGTCTGCTGTTAATCGGCCTTGGTTATGTGCCCCTCTTTCCATTTTTTGTATTTGTCCTTTTTGTGTTTTAGTTTGTTAGTGAGATCTTTGTGCAGCCATGCTGGTTTCTTCCTGGATTTGTTGTTTTTCTTTCTCAATGGTATTGTGCTGATATGGGCTTTTGTGATCGTGTTTTTCAGGGTTTCCCATGCTTCTTGGGTTGTTTTTCCCTTTAAGATTTTCATCCATGGGATCTTTCCTAGGTTCTCTCTGAGCTTGTCAAAGTCGGCTCTTTTGAAGTTTAGGACATTGGTTGGATTGTTTTCTATTGCTAGTGTTTGCATTATATTAAATTCCAGTATGATGTCACTTTCACCCAAGGTTCCGGCAATTTTGATTCCCTCTATCACTTCCTCTCTATTTGTAAGGATTAAGTCCAGTATAGCTTTGCGTCTAGTTCCCTCCTCCACTTTTTGGGTGATAAAGTTGTCGGCTAGGTTGGTTAGGAATCTATTTGATCTCCCACTCACTGCAGAGTTTGTCTCCCAGTTGATATCTGGATAGTTGAAATCTCCCATTACTACTGTGGTGTGCTTCCTGCATATATTTGTTAACTGCTTGGCAAAGAATTCATCTGTTTCTTCTGGTTGGTTGGGTGGCCTGTAATATACACCTATGGTAATGTCGCTTTTTTTCCTCTTTTATATTGACCCATATACATTCTAGAGATATTTTGTCTTGGGTGATGTGCATTTCTGCAGATATATAGTGCTCTCTTGTATATAGTGCAACTCCCCCTCCTCTTTTTGTAGACCTGTTTCTTTTGAACAATTTGTATTCATCCATCAGTCCAGTCCATTCATGGGTTTTGTCCCACCAGGTTTCTGTTATGCCAACTATGTCATACCCTCCCTCATGTACTATTGCTTCTAGTTCGCCTTGTTTGTTCCCCAAGCTTTGAGCATTTGTGTATAAGCATTTAAGGCTTTTATGCCTGTCCGTGGGTATGTTTCCTGTATCTCCTGATTGTTGTTTGAATTTTTCTTTTTTCTCAAAACTGCCTACTTCATTGTTTGGTTTGTTTTCTTGGGATTTGTGATTGGTTTTGGTTCTAGAGATTCTAGAGATTGGTCACCCTCCCCCCTCAATTTTAGTTTAAAGCCCTCCTGATGAATTGGGCCAGTCTTTTTCCAAGTACATTTTTGTCTGTTTTTGTGAGGTGCAGCCCATCTCTTGCCAAGAGTCCCTTGTGTAGAAAATGTAGTCCATGATTCAGGAAACCAAAGTTTTCTTGGCGATACCAAACCTTTAGCCAGTGGTTTATTTCTAAAAAAA
>NW_015386979.1:62746-88017 GCF_001527695.2 Protobothrops mucrosquamatus
AAAAAGATTTATCTATTTTGCCTGAAACTGCTGCATTTGGGGAATGTCTTAACAGTAAAGGAATACAGGAAGGAATACAATTCCTGGAGCAGCCAAGTCAAAAAGTGTGTTAAATTATAAACCCGATATATCTGAGGGCCTCCAGATTGAAAAGACTGCTTTAGAAATGTATCTGAAATTATTTATGTAGCATTTATGCAGAGCCTCAAGGTATAAGCAATTATAATGTATCTACATTTTTTCTTCTTTCTTGCATCTTTTAGATTTGTAATTTTCAGTCTTTGTTTAACTCTTCATTTTACTGTATTGATGTCTTACTTATAAGTTATATGGCACAGAACTCCAGAATGGTTAACAGAAGTTTTCTGACAGTAGTTTCTTTTCAGATCTAAATGTATGACTGATGTATGACATGACTGTTTTGCCAATTTCCATATAAGGAAGATAAGGCTGTGGCAAGAATTTCACCTTGGACTTCTTGGTTCACAATTTAAACTCTTAATCACTACATTATACCAGATGGCAGTATATAATTAATTTCTATTATGAAGATGCTGACACAACTCTTACCCAACCTGTCTGTTGTGTACTTTATGTAACTACTTAGCTGATCAGAGTGACTCTTATCAGTTAATGCAGACAATGTTCCCTACGTTATGCACTTTGTTTAGTTTGTAAATGCTTCCATATGTGTTTGTATTTGTTCTCGATATTGTAATAAATTATTATGCACTACTGAATTCTGAATTCATACCTTTGGTTTAAAAGATACATTTTGGGCAATTTCAGGGGAAATATTACTTACTATAAATAATGTAATAAGAATTATAGAAAAGAAATTAAAGTAGAAGGATTTCCCATATTAAGTTTTAATCATTATGTGTTCATATATACATATCTATTCTGCTGTTCCCTTTGGAGGTAAAGTGCAGAAAAAAAAGTAGTTATTGAAAATATCTGGAGGTGGGACATAACAGAAAGAAAAATAAATCTGTCTAATCTAGTTTACATCAATACCATTTTTCTTCATACTTTATCTTCCTTGTAAGCCATCCTTGCTTTCATCATGTCCGTAAGCTAATTCAATAGTCTCTTTTGTTATTTAAGCTTCTCCCCTCTTTTTTAGGGTATTATTAACTCCATCCAGCCATACTTTGCTCCTTCCTCTTCTTTCATATATTTATTTTGTAATTTGTTTATTCTATTTCTTCAAAGGACCTCAACATATTTCTTTCATAGACATCAGTTATTTTGAATTCTATCCATATTTGTTGTTCACCTACTCGTTCTTTATGTACCTCCTTTTCTCTTGCTATAGGCATACTTTCTAAGTACGATCTTTTCACTGTATTGAACTTTTATGTTTCTCCTGACATAGCCAGTTGTAACTAGCATATAAAAAACTTCTCTCAACCCAATTCTTTATACTTTTTCAAAAAACATTCATTCATTGAAACAGATCACATATTATCCACTACTTTCTACTAACATGTGCATAGTCTTAGAATTACTCCATTTTCCCATCTTTAGGAAATGTTTCTCCAACATATTTAACAATTTACTTTCTTGCGTTTTTCTTTTTGCTTACTGTTCTATGATTTGCAATAATCCATGTTTTTCTTTTCAAACACAACTCTTTGCTGCATTATACACTCTGTCTTAACATTTTCTGCAAATCATTTATGCACTCAGCCAACAATACAGCATTATCAGCATACGAATGTATATGTGCATTGACATCCCAGTTAACACACCTCTAATATCATCACAAGCATTTCTTATACATTTATTCATAAATATATTGAACCAAGCAAGAAATATCATGCATTCTTGGCTTATTCTCTACTGATTTCTTTTTATTTATATAATTTAATAAGATCCTTCTTGTGGATATAGTATCCTTAGAATAGAACATTTCACTATCATTGTCAAAATCAAATGTATTACTTTACTATATACAAATCCCTAATCCTGAACATTAATTCAAGTAGGTTTAAATCAAGTTTTAAATTTATACTTAATCATCAGTAGTGACCAGTGCATACTATGTTAAATTTCAATTATTTTCATCTCTACTGAGCACAAATAAGCTTTACAGTCAAATTAAAAAGAATTGCTAAAATGTATCTGTCTGTTCTCGATTTAATTGTCCCTTTATCCAAGGGGAGCTCAGATGCTTACAGAGTCGAAATCATTGCCTTCTGTTCCCAGGAGACTACTAGTTATCATTACTTGTAACTTAGATACAATTCAGCCTAAGAGCCTGTTTGCCACATGTTAATGTGTATTTCATCACTAGCTTCTGTAGCTTGCCAAAGGGTTTTGCCACACAGCATGGGACTATTCAGAGATACACTTGGGGAGCTCAGCAGTTATTTTTCTGCTTTGCTTTGTATTTTCATCATCATTTTCCCTTTGTTCTGTGACCCACCTCAAGTAGCCTCCATCTGGGGGAATCTAATGGGAGCAGATTTTTTAGATAACCACTGCCTCTGGATATTTTGGTCTCTTTTTGTTATTTCATTTTTTACTTTCCTCCCTTAATGCAAACAGTAGAGAAAGAACATGTTCCACGTAGTCCCTTGAGTTTATGATACAGCTTATAAAATATCAAATATAAACATTCTTATTTATTAAGTGAACCACTTATTATGGAATTGATTTTTTCTCTTAAGGTGCTAACATTAAATTATATGTTTATTCTTATCTTAATGCAGTTTAACTTTTGGTCAATAAAAATATATAGCAAAGTTAGGAGGTTCCTTATATGAGAATTCTAGCCAATTAATTTTGGTAAATAATTGTTGAATATTATGAACGTTTGAGATACCTCGTTGTTTCTAAGATGTTGGAAAAAGTTGGTTGTTTTTTGTATAAAAGACTAACTGGGGATGTTAATAAAGTTTAAGCTTTAACTTAGGCATGATTTGTTCTAGAGCAGTGATGGCGAACCTTTTAGAGACCGAGTGCCCAAACTGCAACCCAAAACCCATTTATGCATCGTCGGGTGCCAGGTGGGCGTGGCCCATTGGATGGGCATGGTCCATTAGGTGGGTGTGGCTGCAGTGGTAACGGCAGACTGGGTGGGACTAAAAAGTTCAATCAATCAATTCCAACTTTGCAAGATCTTTTTTTTCTCCGCGAGAAGTTGAAATTGACTGATTGATTGAACCTTTTTTTTTTGTACATAGCGGCAGAGGCCTAAAGCGAAAAGGTTTTATAAAACCCAGCTGAAGGCCTAGGACTGGGTGGACGGTGCGCGTGCCCTAGAGAGGGCTCTGACTGCCGCCTCTGGCACCCGTGCCATAGGTTCGCTACCACTGTTCTAGAGTGTTCTACATAACATAGCAGTGAAAATGGCCCGGAAATTTCAACTAGGCAGAATGTAGAAATCCAGAACTTGGTGCTGCCAAGGCATTTAAAATTTTCTGATGAGGTTCTCCTCAGAGGCTATCCTGCAAGGAGCAAGGCCTTGTCAGTACTGATTCTCATATGATAGTACTCTTTAGTAGGTGAGATCCAATCAGGTCCTTATTAAAAAAGTTTTTTTAAAAAAATAAGAACTCCTTTTTATTTTAGCCTTTAAAAATACACTTTTCCCAGGCTTTATATAATCATATATTGCACTGTGTTTGTTTACTGATTATGTTCTAATTTGACATATTTAGATATTTTATATAACCCTTATAAACCACTTTTGAAATTGATACGAAAAAGTAGCATATACACTTATTAAATTACTAAGCAGCTAATCTTGTCCTTTCACGCCACAGTTCTATTATATTTTCTCTGAGTTTCATTTTATGCTTTCATGACAATCACAAAATTGTGGGTTCAGAAAACTTTATGATTTGGAACAAGAAATGTGCTTAGAAATTCATATGTTCTAACAAACTAGTACAAGTAAAAGCAATAACAATGGATGAGTACTTAGACAGGTCCATTGTATTGTAAGGGACTTAAGAGGATATTGAAGTGTTTAAGAGATGCATGTCTATGCTCAATTTATTGTGACTGTCCAATTAAACCCATTAGAACATACTTTTAAGTAAATACATATAGGATTATGCTATGTATTAAACTGCTTATATTCATTTATTCCCTTGGGCAGGTAGCCTCAAATCTGTTTCTTATATTTGCATTTTTTCCTCTGACATAGTCATGCAGAACACAGTGTGGTCATGTATAATTTAATACAAGCAGTATTCAATTTACGGTTATGCTTATATTATCACATGCACTTTTAAGCTGTATCTTTTAACAGCTGATAAATAAAAGACAATATAGATACTTACATCTAAATCCAGTAAACTACTTAAGTTTTTGTTCTGATCATGAACATGTTCATATTGCCTGAATTTCATGGTGGAAATCCAATTAATATTTGATGTTATATTTTCAGAATGTATATGTTGTCTTTCCAACAATTCATTAATTTGTTACAAATGAATTAATATATAATTATAATCAATTAATTAAGCAATATATATTTACATAATTAATTGCAGACCCGATCAGAAATTGGTAATTAAATGATGAATTAATTAAACAATCAGTATTTATAATAATAAAACTTTTATTATTGCAAATTGTAATACAGTAATTCAGTTTTTTGTCGCATGAAATCAGAGAGCAGCACTGAAGAAATATTGTCAACATGTGTAGATGCACAGTATCTCATTATACATGTAAATGTGTAGAGAATAAATTAACCAGTAAAATTATATTTATATTTACATGCATTTCTAATAATGGATTCATGCTGCACAAAATGTTTGAGGAATAGGAATACTTTTTTCCCTATTTATAAACTGCACAGTCAGTCAGTTATATATAGTATGAGTTTCCTTTAGCCACTTAATCCAATACAAAGTTGAGGATACCTATAATATTTAATGATTGTTAAGTAAAAAGATATAAGTAAAAATCTTTGACTAAGTATGTCACAGACTGGTAGACTACATATAAATAAAAAATTAAAATATTTTGTAACAATTTGCACTTATATTTTTTATCATTCCATATGCAGTTTATGTGAAAAAACATCATCCTTGCTACAAGGTGTACAATATCAGCATATTAATCCAATAAGGCACTCCAGATATCTGGAACACATTACTGCTGTACAAGAGCATGCATTTCTACTTACTCAAATCTCCAGTCATCTTACATCTAGTTCATTGTTATTTTTTTCCCCATCTTTGAAGATTTTCTCATCCAAAAATGCCCTCAAATGCTTATGTGTGTTTTTTTATGCAACACTTCTTACTGAAGAATTCTGTCCTATAATCCTTATCCATTCTTCTGTCTTTGCACTGCTTTCAGGCTTGTCACTGCTCAGTACTTAGTGCCATTCTGGCTTGTTTTGTCAATAACCATTTATATGTTGCTAGAATAGTAGCAACCATTACATCTGACCTCCCTGTTTCATCAATTATGGATAGATTATTGGATGTGAACATCTGCAAAAGCTCACTGCTGAATTCACCTCCTGACGGGGATTAGATAAAGTATTAAACTGTTGTTTATTGTCAGGCCAAACATCTACTGAGAAGCCAGGGAATTCCAAGTCCAGCAGATTCCTATCAGCAAATACCAAAAATTGTTTACTATCGCTACTGTTTCCCATAAGATCTTTGGCATTTATTATTTACACTTATTACTAGTTGTTATAACATACTTGATAAAAGCTCTTGGCAGGTTAACATTGTCACAGCTGCCAGGATGGAAGACATACATAAATTATGTTTGTTTTAAATATCCTCTACAGAATAACCAATTGTCTTCAGACTATTGCACTGGTTATAACTTAAAAATATATTCCCCACAATTTTGAATTTGAAAATATTCAATTATATTGTTGCTTTTTACTTAGAAAAGTATCCGCCAGAATTTGCTTTTATTTTTAAAAAATTAAAATAATTTTATCTGGAATATTAATATACATAGAAAGACCTACAGATTGCCATCACGGATCTTTATGAAGAAAAGGATATGTACCCATCCAAAGAAGGTACATATTCCACATCAGAAGTTTACATAGATGCCAAATAACATGGGAGATAAGATGGAGCGTTTGGGGGCATTTGCCAAGAGATCAAGCCGAAGTTTCGATTAAGTGATTAAGCCTCCAGATAGATAATGGTCAAAGGACTGCACTCTAGACATGATGCATAGAACTCAAGATCCTGAGTTGCATCTAACAAGGCAGCCTTAGCATGAATTTTGAACTTCCTCAAAAATAAAAACTTTAGCACCTTCACAACCACCTCTAAGACACCACATGTTTATCTGAGATTGGCTAGGAAACAAGGTGGCAATACAATGTCACAACAGAATCACTGTCTTATGCCAAGCCATCCAGAACAAAAAACAGACCTTCAGATCTTTGATAGGAAACCTGGAAAAGGAATAGAATAGAATAGAATAGAATAGAATAGAATAGAATAGAATAGAATAGAATAGAATAGAATTCTTTATTGGCCAAATGTGATTGGATACACAAGGAATTTGTTTCCGGTGCATAAGATCTCAGTGCACATACAAATAACAAAGTAATACAGTCATAAGATATCAATAGGAGAAGATAGGAAAAATGAGAAGGATAATAATAATAGGAAATAATCTTACAAAAAAATCATAACATAATAAGTTTGCATCATTCCTTTAAGGTCAATTAAACATTTCATATGTAAGGAACAGTATATTCATTACAGACATTGTAATATGGCATGTGTACATAACAAAATGAAATAGCAGAATTCTGAAGTGGTAGAATGAATGCAGAAAATGGAAAATGAATTTTGAGTTGGAAACAAAACACTGAGGCTAAAAAGTTGCATCAAACTGGTTTGAATTGATTGCAGTTCAACCCACATACTATGTCAGGCTTACGGGCATCCCAAGTTTGGTCACAATTTTAAATTTCAAACATTTGTTTCAGCCAAAACTTTGACTTACAAGAAGTTTCAACAGTTGCAAAACTTCAAATAAACACTACTTTATTAGTGGAACATTTGTCTCCTTATTAGTACAGGAGTTACTAGCAGTTATTACCTAACATTGTTGCTCTTTCAGAGAAAAAGATGTGCTACATATCATGAATAGAATATTAGACTTTAAAATTCTACACTGTCAACAATTCCATAACTAAAAACTCACAAACAAAAATATTCTATTTTTGAACATTCTGAGATGATATTAGTACCTGCCTATCAGTTCTGGAACTTTTTTTAAAATTTGAGATGAGCACACAGAGAAACCTCATGTATGTCACATTAACATATACTGCATATTCTAGGAAGTGCATGTCTTTATACCTTTGTAAATGATTAATCAGAGAGTAGAGTTGTGAATGCATCTACAAAATATCCTGGCTTGGAAAGGGAGCATATCTTTCCACATGGCTTCATTTCATTGTATTAATAGCCTGTTAATATACTTTACATCGGGTGTCAAACTGCCAGCCTGCGGGCCGGATGCATCACGCCAAAACTGCACCCATCCCATTGCCGGCAATGGGGAAAAAGTCATGATATATCATGACACGTCACGTGACATCGCGAGTTTGACACCCGTGATTTACATTTATCTCTCTCCTTAGGTCAAGCTTGTGTAGTATATGGCTTAATATTGGATTACGAGTGGGTAGATCAAGGGTCATAATTTAACTAAATCACTGGGTTCACAGTGTGACCCTGACTCATATTGCACTATACCACAAACTGGTTATATTTTTGCAGCTTAGTGTGTTCTGGATAGAGAGATTCTTTACAGAAATCTATTTTGGTGTAGATTTTACCTTATGTTGTTTGTTGGTATATTAGACAGATGCAAAGATACCATATTTTACTTATATATACCCAAATTTTAAAATTTCCAGATACCAATAATTAAAACATGAACCTTCTACATCTGTAAACAAAGATCTGATTCTGTTTGTACTTGTGCCAAGTAAAATTCTGTTTTTTACCTTTAATTTAAATTAACATTTAATTCAAATATTAATATGCATTAGTTTCTTCTCCAAAAATTGTACCTTAGCTAAATAAAATATGGGCACAGAACTATTTGATATACTTTCAAATATTTCCAATATATTGAGCAATATGCAACCAATAATGTTTCATTTGATATATTGCACAGTAGTTGAAAAGGTATATTTTGAATGGTTAATTTTAGAAAATATTTGTATTTATTTAAAAGATTTATATGGCCTCCCATCTTAAGCAATTCTGGGCAGCCACGATAAATTATGTTTTCTTATATAACTAAACAAATGTTTGTTTGTTTATATTCCACCTTTATTACTTTTACAAATAACTCAAGATGGCAAACATACAGCTTCCTTCTCCTATTTTCCCTATGACAACAACCCTGTGAAGTGGGCTGAGAGAGAGTGACTGACCCAAAGTCACCCCGATTGCTTTTGTTGAAAGAAAAATCTTCTTCAGGGTCCAGTCCAAGCCGGGAATAAACAAAATGGAGACTGCTTTAGAAAGAAGGTTGCAGTTTATTAAAGAGCAGAGCCAGACAGAAATGTGGCTCTAGGAAAGCTGACCACAAGGAGCAGGGAGTGGTGGGTTTTTATACCTTCTTGGGCTTTTGTGTTTGGAGTTGTTCCTGTGGCATGAACTTTGACCTGAGGTTCAGTGTGCCTTTCTGGTATTCTGGTAGTGGTGGGTTAATCCTATTACGTCCTAAAGGTCATATCCTGCTTCCCTGGGGCTGTGGCTGATGACTATGTCCTGTGTTGGATTTTTTGGGTGAGGGGTTGTTGATTCTAGGGATCTTTGTCTTTTTAATCTCATCAGCTCCAAGCTTCTTGGCTCCAGCCTTTCTGAAAGGATTATTACCTCTGCATTTCTACAGACCTGGTTTTTGCTTGGGGCAGAGAGACTTGGGAGGGGTTCTGCCTTTAAGATCCTTTGGGGAAATATAATATTCTGCCTTTTTAATATCCCCCCCCAAATATTTCCTTCTCTAGGAGAGTGGGTGGGTGCTGACTTCCAATACTTTCATGACTGAGGTAGGACTAGAACTCACAGTCTCCTTTCTAGTCTTGTGCCTTAACCAGTAGACTAGAACAAACTGGCTCTGAAATGTTAAGATAAACTGTACCAAAGTAAGTATAGTTCAGGCTTTTCAAGGACAAGGTGCACCAACTGTGCTGTTTTTACTAAACTATGAAATAGATTTCTTTTCAAGTCATATTTTGTTTTTATTTAGTTAGTTTTGTTTGAGTTAGGTGCCACGCAAATCCATAACAACTCTGGGCAGCTCCCACAATGCAGTACAAATAAACCAGTTAGGATCCATCCAATTAATAACTAACGTACAAAGACTAATCCAACAAGGGATCCTATCCACCCTGTCTGAAAGAACAGTCTTTGGGACATTCTGGAACATTATCAGGGTGGAAGCTATGTGGATCTCAGCAAGGATCTCATTCCAGAGGACATGTACTATGGCAGACAATTGCTTGGTCCTGAGAGATGGCACTATTTAAACAAAAAGACCTGGAGCATGCCAAGGTAGAAATTGGGAGATAGAACCTGGCCTTATGCCAGCTTAACTATAAGTATTAATCAACTTGAATTGCACTCAGAAGCATACTGGCAACTAGTGCAGCTTGCAAAGCAGAGGTGACACAGGGGCATAGTGAGTGGCAGCATTCTGGACCAGTTAAAGCTTCCAAGTGATTTTTAAGGGCAGATGTATTGAAAGTATAATTGAGCTTCATTTATTGAATTGTACTAATAGTTGAAATGAAATTCTTTTATAATACCGATCCTTTTAATTTATTCCATGTCACTGCCTGCCAACACCTTTTCTAACTCTAAACAATAGCCTTAGAAGATGCAACCTTACTTAGTAAGGTTACTTTAGTCTCTGTATTTGCTACAGTCTGTTAGTAATTTTATTTTTAAAGCCTATCTGATTTAAATTCGTAAACTATATGCCAAGCTCGGAAAACTTCATGCTGTTTTGGACATTTTTTCCCCCTTGGCTTGCCTACAGAACCAAGGGGGGAGAGTGGGGAGAATGAAATGTGTTGCAGCTGTGGAGTTGCAAGGTCATCCACGAGTTTGTTTTGGAAACTGAAGATTCTTTCTCATAATAATTGTCTGGACCTTAATTGGGTAATGTGACCTGCACTGTCAGGGGGGAAATATACTGCTTTTGCACCAATTTAATCAGAGCTGACTTTCTATTTATTAGTGCCAGTATGCTATGCTCAATAAAGTCTGGCATTAGAGATGTCTCAGGTATGCTTGTTTTGTTGGGATCATCAGCCAGAACTTTAACACTACAAATGAAAACAGAAGTATCTTAATTGGTTTCTGATGATGAAATATGAAATCAATAGAAATAGAAATAAATTAATTTAAAAAGAATCTGAAATACACAGTATATTTTTATACATCCCAGTATGCAAAGTGTCCTGTAAATTGGAAGTAATATTACTCTTTGTTATTCTTCAAAATACATAATCATATAGCTTCTCCATTTTTCACTTACATTTTCTTGCTTCTCCTCATAGCAAAGTTGGTGGATGGCAGAATTGGTATTAGGAATCAATATGAATATGCATTTTCTCATATATGAAAACTTTCAAATATTAAACTAATAGTATAAAAATCTTCTAATACATTCACATATGATTATTAAATCAGGTTGTTAATATAAGTGTATTCTATGCAATCTTATACTCAGTTAACATTGCATAGGCCTACCAAAATTAGTGTTAAGTAGTGCTCTTTATTATACAAACTCAAACAATATTGTGTTACATTGGTTCCTGAGCACTTGGCCTAAAAAGACTCTGCGCCAGATTGTCCAACCAGGGGACTTTCCCCAAGATGGTATGCTGAGCAGCAGGGAATTTTTTCCTCCTGCTGACAAATAGCTGATTTTGCTGCCAAAGCAGGTTCTTTGGTAGCCATTTCCCTAGATCTGAATGGAAGCAGAATGACCCAAGACGACCCTCAGATGACTCTCCTGGGAAGAGGAATCTTGAGGATTGCAATTCCCAATAGGAATATTCGGAGAGTTGGGTTCCATCTTTCCTCTTCGTTCTGTTTTTTTTAAGCATTCCTGGGTTTAACTGCACAGTTTGAATTTTTCTTTTTTATCTTGATTTTTCTTTTAAAAATTAATTGAAAGTTGATTTACTTTAATCCCTTGCTCTTTTGTTTTTGTAAAATTTCTTTTTCCTGTTTTTTGGAGTTTATATATTACCTTGATTTTCTGAATAAAATACAAATTTTATTTAAGACAAACCAGAATCTCTGAGCATCATAATATCATAAGCATCAACATAAAATTATTGGTGCTTATATAGTGACATATACTGTAATACACTGCTGTGGAAACTTTATAGTTGAAAATCTAAATCTCATGTTTTAACTTAGTTTGGATATGAAATTGGAAAATTCCTAATATATTTTCTGTGCCACAGAACAGAGAGGGTGGATAGATGTGATATGTAATGTAATGTAATATTTTTAAATTGTATTATTTAAGCGAGTATAAGCAGCTTATATAAAGTTATAAATACTGAGGCAAAAATCTTAAGCCTGAGATCTTAATTGGGAGTGACCGATCAGGAAACAAATTTCAGATTGTGAATAAATTGATAAAAATGTCAGTCTCTATCTATTCAGCTGCTGTGAAAAAAATGAATTCCATGCTAACAATTGAAAATGTCACAAATAATGATGTGGTCATACTTAGAACACTGTATATAGATTTGGCCACTCACTTCTAAAAGGATGCAATAAAATTTAAAAGAGTGGAAAAAGTGGAGAAAAGCAATTTGATATTGGGAGAAGGATGTGATCTTCATTCAAACAGATGTTTTCTAGCACAGGCTATAGCCCATCTGTCAAGGATGTTTTAATTTCTGTACACATAACAAAGAGTTGAAATTGATGGGCTGAATGGCCTCTTTCAACATAAAGACATTATCAAATAATCTCGGAAGTCTGTTTGAAGATTATTCGGTTTATACAAGTGTATCAAGTAGGCAAAATGTGTAGAAAAGAAAAAGGAACATTTGTCTATGTATCTCATACTAGAACCAGGGATAAGCAAATGAAGTTAAATAGTGAAAGATTCAGGATTAATCAAAGAAGTACTTCTTTCCATAAAGTATACTTAAATTACAGAATTGATAACTACAAGATTACTCAAATTTATGAGGAAAGGGCAGCTAACCATTATCATAATGTATTAGTTCAGGCCAGAGGTAGTATGAGAGAGAGTTAAAAACTATTTTAGAAAGAACAAAATAATCAAAAACAGGCATTCATAAAGATGTCATAAAATATACTTTAAAGTAGAAGACAAATAGTATACAGAATGTGCATGAGTGTCTGTATATTGCAGCTGACAATTTGTACATTGGTTTTTATATAACAGAAGGGAAATTCAAGCTTAAAGATGGTTCAGACAGATTTATGGATATTGATAAAAAAGAATGTTATCCTATGTTATCTGTAAGACAAAGCCCATAGCTCCAATGTTGGGTTGAAGCTGACCTCCATTTTGAAGTCTGACCCCAGGAAATACAAATTTAATACATATTTAATGCTAAGACAACATAAATACAATTTAGACCTACTATTGGATTAGAGTATTTTTAAAAAAATTCAATGCTTTTTGTATCACCTCTGTCTGTACTATAGATTTTTTTATTATTATTATTATTCAATTGGAATGCCCTGTTTTAATATTTGCTATAATTTCTTCATACTATTAATATATTTCCACTGAAGCTTCCACTCTAGAAGACAGATTAGCTGACATTTATATATATGGACTTGAATTCATTTTATTTTAATCCAGAGACTGCCATTAACCATGTAAAATTAAATATCCTACTATTACACTGAGGGGGAAAAATCATATTGACAATATATGTTACTTAATATATAAATATATATATTTATATACAGAGTGCATATTCTAGATAACATAATTCTTTTGCCTCATATTTTCACCAGCAGAATTAACCATCTGAAAAATATATTTGCAAATACAAGGTAGAAATGTTGTTACCCTGTACCCTATTGCCTTGAAAAGATAATTCTGTTATTGCAAAGATAATTCTGTTATTGCAAAATATCCTGATGCATTCTGGCAAAGGTCATCCTAAGAGGAGGATTGATTTAAGGTAAAAGAATCACAAGATTAGAAACATAAACTCAGGAATAATTATTATACTTACAGTGAAACCAAATACTATTTTAAATATGAATAATGATTATTGCACCAGACATTTGCCTTCATAAAGAAATATTTTTATGAAAATTTTATAAAAACTTTAGATTTGCACTAGTACTTTTTATTCCACATATAACTAAAATATAGATCCATGGAAAGAGACTAATTATAAGATACAAATAATAAATATCCTATATTTAATTTTTTTTAAAAAGTATACTGTATTATGATTATATTGTACATACCAAAAAGA
Source organism: Protobothrops mucrosquamatus (assembly GCF_001527695.2). Classification (NCBI taxonomy): domain Eukaryota; kingdom Metazoa; phylum Chordata; class Lepidosauria; order Squamata; family Viperidae; genus Protobothrops; species Protobothrops mucrosquamatus. The sequence goes on from NW_015386979.1 coordinate 76,227, forward strand.
GTGAATAATATGTTTTTCATATATATATTATAAACAGAGTACATGGTTCTAAGATGGGTTAAAATCTATTATATTTGTGCCTAAACAGTCACAAAATCCTAAGGCAAAAAATGAGTTTTTCGTCTTGTATCTATTTACCAAGATATATTTCTTTTAAGATAGTTTCTTATCTCTGGTCTAGTGGAGTATCTCTGTTGACCAAGTTGATTCTCAAACTACTCCAGTGGACACGATGGACATTTAGAGCCCTGCAAATGACCCATTCTTCTCTTGCTATGTCAGGGAGATGCTATTTCAGGTTAGTGCCTATAGTACCATCCTTTAAGTTTGGCTTTTAATGCTTTTCACCCCATAAAAAACATTTTAAATTATCTCAAGCATCTCCATTTGGCAATACAATTATATAAAAGATACCTGTATTTGTTTTAATGGGCATCAAATAACATATGATAACTCAGTGGTAGCAGGTCAGTTTAATATGAAAATGGTCTTAGGAACAGTAGAACAATAGGGTTAGAAGAAGCTGTATAATAAATGAATGCTTCAAACATTATTAGATACTTCAATCACTGCACTTATGTATTCATTAATATAATTTCTATACTGTCCTAAATTCGCAACTCTGAATTACATATCATTCACAATTAAGGTTTTATCATCAACAGATCAGACTATTTTGAGATGTCAATTTCATATGTATTTTTTAATAAATCCGACCTGCCATTACTATAGTAATTTGTGGTGGGATATTATAAAAAAACCAGTCTGTTTATTGAGTATTACAATGTATTCTAGATACCATTTATACTAAAATGTGCATATCACATATATGTCTATAATATGTACATGCACTGTAACAAAAATGTCTTAAAGGCCAAAGCTGTAGAATAAAATGTCACTCTGCATATACTTTATGTTGGGAGGTATGAATCAAATCAATTTATTTTGAGATCCAGAAGAGTATGTTGAAATATTTCCAATTCTTATCTGTATTTTAGAAAATAAATTTCTTTTTGTTGGCTGAATGGTTCAAATTGACCATGCTATATATTAATATGAACCCCACTGCACAGACAGGGTGTATATATTACTTGTATATGGCTTGTTTAGTAAATAAATAGTATTTATGCTATAAATTAGTATAGCTGTAAATTAGAAACTAAAACTCTTCACCTTATATGCAAAGCTACAATAAAACTAACTATAATATGACTTAACATGTTCTATGAACCTAACCATGCAGATTTACATTAAAAGTTGCAAATATTATTCCAAGTGACCTGATTGAAATGCACTTTAGCTTCTGCAGTGTTTATAGAAAAATTAGCTATCAATATCTGAATGATTTATCCCCAGTTCTAATTGAGTTTACTTTTGCTGAAGATGCTTGTGGTTCACACAATTAATACACCTATTCATCCAGTCAGGCTTTATAGTTTGCGTATATTTCTCACTGTAGTCTTTTTAATCTCCTATTCCCCATTAAACTTGGAAACTGACATTCACTAATCTTTTATTTAAAAATTGCAAAAAAGGATTTCCAAAGATAGTCTTTGGAGACTTGTGTAATAGATTGAATGAAAGTACCATGAGAAGTAGAAGAAAAATTGAAATGTCATTATATATGTACATTTTGCTACTGCTCATTCAAATGCGTGATTTTAAAAAGTAGGCCATGGAGATGATGGCAGTGTTTTAGTTAAATTAAGATAATAAGTTTCACTACGGCAACTTTGCTTATAGAAGAGGTGATACTAGTTGACTGATTCTAAAATTAACAAAATATTTATGTAAAGAAGTATATGTAGTATATCTGGATAAAACAACTTGTTTTAGGATCCAATCTAGGCTGGTCACCGGGACCAGAGATTTGTTCTTCCGAGCTTTCAAATTCATGCTGGAGCCCATCCTCAGGGAACTTCTCTGTAGTAATTTGTTTTCAATACTATTTTTCTTTTAAATTATGTACAACATATTGCAACTGGTTATTTTGGATATAATTTGAAAACTTCTAATCGTAACTATTGCTGCAGTACTGCATATATGGATAAAGATGATGTACTTGTAGGAGCCCTGTTAGAACAACCTTATTAATCAGAAACCATTGGTTTACTTTCCTTTAGGCTAGTTAGTAATGCTTTTTTATTTAATTAAATGATATACAATATGCGTATGCATGATGCTTAGACTGAAGTGAAACTATTATAATAAAATCCTTAAATGAATATTTCCAAATATTATCAACCAAGCTACCTCTATTTATTCCTCTTCTTTTCTTTTATAGAAGTTAAATACTTATCTGAATATATCCAAAGAACTGGAAGATTATGTTGGATTAGGGAGAGCATATCAAACAGTAGCTCGGGTCCTTTTAAGGTAGGTTGGCATATTCTTGTCTTGCTATCATTTTAATTTAATTCAGCTGTGGAAATTGTAAGACATACTTGCTTTGTATGACAGCAGGCTACGGTATGTTGCTTCCCATTTGGAAGGAAGGAAGCAATGAAACCCAGCAATGCAAAGGGAAACTATGGGCGGTAGTTCTGATAAATCTTTGCTTCCGGAATAATTGAATCATTCACAACCATTTGCTGATTAGACAATACTAATCATTCTCCCAGAAAAGCTGACTAAAACGGTGCAAATCTTCAGCAATGAACTTTGCAGAGGCTCAGTGGACAGACTCCTTTGGGACGCTGTAGAGTTCTCAGAGCCTTTAATTATGAGTTAATTTTTTGCTGCACAACTACAGTTCTTTTATGCTGCATAACCTAAAAAAATCTGTTATTTATCGTTAATATGTTGCAAGCATTTTATTACACTTTCACAGAATTAATTTTTAAGGTAGTTGATATAATGATAATTGTCATCACCACTTAAATTGTCAAAAAAACCCAACCGTTTTCTCTCTTTATTTTATTTTTAATTCATACCTGTTTACCCTCATACTGTGCAAATGCATGATTCATTTCAGAGCAGTACACAATTCCTATTGAAATAAATGAAATTGGTACAGTATCATATAATTGCACATAGTGTATATGTTTATGGGTTTTAAATTACAATAGATGCCCAGCTGCCAATGCAACTTTTGTTTTGACAGAGAGACTGCATTTTTTAGAACATATTGTCTCAAATTGAACTGAATTTCCTAGTTCTAAAGTCCCATATGACATCCTGATTCTTTAGGACTTAATGATAGATATAGTTCTACTGTCATTATTTGGCTCCCGCAAGCCCCCCGCCTTCCAAGATTTTAGGATAATTGCAAATGCAATAGTTCAAAAATATAGAAAGTTCCTGAGTTCAAATGTTTGAATAATACCGATTTGTGCATATAAACTTCTGATTTATTATACCTAGAGTGGTACAATAGGATTTTCAATGACTAAAATAGATTTAGTACATTCTTTTTTTCATGTTTTTCATAAATATTGATTGGATTGGAAAAGTGTTTCATATAAATGCTTCATAGGTTGAAGCATTTATATTAAATAATTTAATTATTGTAATACTCCAAAAATATTACATTTTGCTTAATTATAAATTAATTAAATAATTATTCATAATTACTTTGTGCATATAAAGATGGCCCATCTTAACAATATAAAGAGGTCACACAGAAGAATTTTCTACAGATTTATTTTCAATGTAAAAGTATATGTTGTGTTTTTCAACATATTCCAAATATATTTTTTTTAAAAAAATACTAGTTTTATTCTCAAAATTTACAATTAATTCTAATCACAGCATCGTGATGTTGGCCGAATATATGGTTTTTTTTCTTGTGGATAATAACTTCTGCATTCTAATATAAGTTTGTATTTCACTGAAAATATGGTTTCATTGAGAAGATTTTGTTTATCTCTAAATAAACTATAAAATAAAAGTGTTGTTTTAAATTCTAGATATAGGCAGATTATTGTTTAATGCTATTTATTTGCAGAATTTGATTCCTCCGTTATTGTATTTCAGACTTCTTCAATCTTATTTTAATTTTGTAGCAGAGTTTTACACTCATGGCAGAAGTAAAACTCTGTAGAAGCATATTTCCTTTTGGTTGTTATTCTCATTAATTCCTTTCCCCCTTTTTATTTTCCATTTGCTTTATTGAAATTGAATGGTATAGTAGCATCCTTATTTTTTATAAATGAAATGTGGAATCTAACTGGGCAATCTCAAAACTATCCAGATATCCTCAAAAACATTTCTATTAATTCATTGCATTAAGAAAACCTTTATTCATTTTCTCCTGTCACTGGTTCCATCTGATTTATTACTTTCAGCCATCCAACCCACAAACATGGTGGCACAATCAACAACCCCCTTGGTAGCTGTTTCATCTCTGTTCTATTTGATTTCTTCACTCTGAGTAAATGATTAAGATTTCATGCATTGGTTCAACCAAAATCTATGTTCACTCAACCACATCCTTTATTGATTACTTCTACTGCAAACAGTAGGCCAAGTGTGATATACATAATTGGACAGTTGTCAGGGGATGTGGGTGTTAACGGTCCTGTTTTCCCAATTGGAAACTGGAATCACCTTGATACACAAATATTCTGCACAGTTTCATTCTCATTCTTTGGACCGAAGAGTACTTTCCTCAGAATATATGTTTTTAACTCTCTAAGGCCTGGTTGAATGAATCTAGTGATTATACCATATAATATGTTGTTCAAGTTGCACCTGTGCACTGCATATAGAAAACTAGAAAAACTGGAATTAATATTTGTATAACATTTTAACCTTGTCCTTTAACTTCTATGAATCAGTTCAGTTTTTCTGTGTGAAAATGTTTGATTTCTTCCTCTTTGAAAGAAAAAAGAGCTTTCAAAATGTGTCTCTTCTTTAAAGTTTAGAAACCCTTTGACATGCAGTAAATGTTTGCAATGCATTTTATATCCTCATAATATCTGATGGCCTTTTCAAAAATGTAATAAAATAACATCAAATCAATACATTTTATTGCAAAATTTTAAAATATTAGTTTTAATCTCATACAATTTTTAAGCTACAGTTTGAAAATGTAAATTAGTAGAATTTACTTTTAGTTATGGATAGCATTATATCTATAACTAAGTTAGCTACTGCATTAGTTTGGTTCACCTTAATCATGTGAACATATTACAAAACAGTATTATAGTCTCGCAGAGACTTGTGTTTGCATGTAAGATTCAAGCATGCCACTGATATTTTGCTCTACAAATTATACATGTTTATTTTTGTATCTACTGTTTTTCTCCTATATTTTAAATAAAAAAATCCTTTGCAATTATATATAGATATTTTTTGTATTATTTATTATATTATTGTAGAAATTGTGGTTTATTCATAGCTTCACAATTTAGTATCTGAACGATTACCTTAGGCATTTAGGTTCAAGGCAAGTATTGAAATCATGTTTATTCACAAACAGGTTTAGCTAGATTGCATTAGTGATGGGAAAAGTTAATGTAGCTTTCTTTATCAAAAACATGCAAAAATCTTACCAGTGTTCATTTTCCAACATTAAGGTTAGATTTGGGAACGATCTCAGGATGATTATTGGTGATGATGCACTACAAGTCAGTGCAACTATGGTATGTAGTGTAAGTTTATAATTAAAAAGCAGTCATTATATCTTGAAAGAATCTATCCTATAGCAGTTGTTGCAATTTATCATTTTCCTCTATATTGACTCATACTTACATTCTATAACTTTTAAAAACAAGGTTATATACACAGATTGTTTGGTGGATGTTCGGTTATATTCTTGTTTAATATAATGAATTTCTTCAATAAATATCAAGTTTCTTTGTCCTTAGTCAGGGGAAAAAAGGTGAAGCTATTAGATACTTGGAAATGTTCATGGATATTGCCAAGAAAGTTCAGCTGAGCCAAAGTCTTGTGGATGCATGTATATTCCTTGGAAACATTTACAATGAAAGTGTAAGTTTTAATTTAATAACATATTGTATATACTATTACATCAGTCAGAAACAGCATTAATATATATGTGATGTTAAACATTTTACCACCATGTATCTGCAATCTGAATATACTGTTGCTGTATTTTCTAACTGATTTTTACTACATTGTAATAAAAACAAATCCTACATGTTTTTTTAAATATTTCAGTTTTATGACATTTGATTAAAAATTGGCTCAATATATAAAACTGTAGTATTAAATAACAAAACAAAAAAGGGAATAAATAAAACAAATTCAACTTGAGCGTTTGTGTCTGTGGTCATGTTTGTGATTTTGGGAAATCAATACTGTGAACAATCATATTCAATATATCTATCCAAAACAATAGTTTTGCAGATGAGAGTAATCTATTAGAAAACTTATGTCGACAAAATAACATTTTACCTAGTTTATAAATATTTTTCCAAATGTATTTTTGTTACATTAATTGTTTAATTAAGGAAATTTTCAACATTTTTCAGTTCCCCTGATCCAATGAAATAGCTATTTTGGTTATCCAATATTTTACAATAATATAAACTGAAGGATATTATAATATTATGTTTGCCTATGTGCTTAAGAAGTATAAATATTAAGACCACAGCAGGATTTATTATGAAGAATTGTTGAACAATTGTCCAATTTTTTTCAGTGAAAAGTGTTGACTAATTGGACATTGCCACAAAGCTTGGTATTGTGGTATGTTTACAACCACTAACACAGTATAGAAAGTTTTAATGGAGCATAATATCCATATGTTTTATCTTCCTAGTCAATTTTTTTATCACTGGTCGAAATCAACTTAATGGTTACTATGCCACAAAAAATAACTGAGATTAATTGAATTAAGTAACCTAATTATCCTCCATTTTTTAGATTTTTCAATTTTCAATATGTGTAGAAAGATGAGATTGATGTACAATTAAATCAAGTATATATTAGCATACATTAGTGATATTACTTCATATCAGAATAGAATAACAGAATAACAGAGTTGGAAGGGACCTTGGAGGTCTTCTAGTCCAACCCACTGCTCAGGCAGGAAACCCTAAACCAGTGATGGTGAATCTTTTAGAGACCGAGTGCCCAAACTGCAACCCAAAACCCACTTATACATCGTCGAGTGCCGGGTGGGTGTGGCCCATTGGCTGGGTATGGCCAAAGCCATGCCGGGTGGGCGTGGCTGCAGTGGTAATGGCAGACTGGGTGGGACTAAAAAGTTCAATCAATCAATTCCAACTTTGCAAGATCTTTTTTTCCCGTGAGAAGTTGAAATTGACTGATTGATTGAACCTCTTTTTTTTTTGCACATGGCGGCAGAGGCCTAAAGTGAAAAGGTTTTATAAAACCCAGCTGAAGGCCTAGGACTGGGGCGACGGCGCACGTGCCCACAGAGAGGGCTCTGAGTGCCACCTCTGGCACCCGTGCCATAGGTTCGCCACCACTGCCCTAAACCATTTGAGACAAATGGTTGTCCAATCTCTTCTTAAAAATGTCCAGCACCCACAATTTCTGGAAGCAACCAGTTCCACGGATTAACTGTTGTAACTGTCAGGAAATTTCTCCTTAGTTCTAGATTGGTTGTCTCTTTGATTACTTTCCATCCATTGCTTCTTGTCCTGGTTTCAGGTGCTTTGGAGAATAGATTGATCCCTCTTCCTTGTGGCAGCTACTCAGATATTGAATCACTGCCTATCATGTCACGCCTAGTTTTTCTTTTCATTAAACCATACATACCCAATTCCTGCAACATTCCTTCATATGTTTCAGCCTCCAGTCCCCTAATCGTCTTTGTTGTTCTTCTCTGCATTCTTTCTAGAGTCTCAACATCTATTTATATTGTGGTGACCAAAACTGGATATAATATTCCAAGTGTGCTTTTACCAAGGCATTATAATTACCAAGCATGATAATACCAAGGCATTATAAAGTGGTATATAGTGGTAGAATGCTGGGATTGTGGAGGGATGATCTTATCTGTGTTTTATTGTGAGACTAAAATAAGCAGAAGATTTACTATCTAGAATATAAAAACTTTTAGTTCCCACAGGCTTTTTCTATTTGAAATTACTTATACTGTTGTGTTTAATTGCTGACTTGAATAGTAATTTAATAATGTTTTATTTATTGTAATTTTACTCTTTTATATTTTATATTTATAATACTTGAACTATTTGATTAACAGATTATATAAAGTATATTCTGTATTAATTCTGCTTTATTATATTACAACTATATAAATATAAACAAAATTCTGCAGGAATAGATTTATTTATTCAGATTTTTTCAAAGAGTTTGGGGCAATATATATGTTTCTTTTCTTCTCACATGCATTGTAGTCTTTTAGCAAATCTTGACATAGGTTCGACAGAAAGGGTATGATTAGTCTAAGCCCATGGTGGTGAACCTATGGCACGCGTGCCACAGGTGGCATGCAGAGCCCTCTCTGTGGGCACGCGTGCCATTGCCCCAGTCCTAGGCCTTCAGCTGGGTTTTATAAAACCTTTTCACTTTAGGCCGCCGCCGCTGCCGTGTGCAAAAAAAGAAAGGTTCAATCAATTTCAACTTCTCACGGGGAAAAAAAGATCTTGCAAAGTTGGAATTGATTGATTGAACTTTTTAGTCCCACCCAGTCTGCCATTATCACTGAAGCCATGCCCACCCAATGGGCCACGCCCACCCGGCACCCAACGATACATAAGTGGGTTTTGGGTTGCAGTTGGGCACTCGGTCTCTAAAAGGTTCGCCATCACTGATCAGTTGAGATTTGAACCAACTCCATTCATGGCCAGCACTCTAACTTCTATTAAGAGCGTTCTTCCCTTCCCTTCCCTTCTCTCCTCTCCTTCCCTCTCCCTTCTCTTCCTCCTCTCCTTCTCTCCTCCTTTCCTCTGCCCTTACTTTCCCTTCTCTGCCCTTCCCTTCTTCTCCCCTCCTTTCTCTTTGCTTCCTACCCCATCCCATCCTATCCCATCCCATCCCATTCTTTTCCGAAGGACACGTGACATTTAAATGACACTCTGAAAGCCCATTCTCAAGATAATAATGATGAGATTTAATTCAGTTTTAATTTCATATTTCTTTCCTCACCCCCAACCATTGCAATTCTTTATTTGAGTCATTATAGAAATAGTTTGGAAGTTGCAAGTGATAATCTGGAATGTTGAAGTATGTTTCTTTTTTCTAGGGGAATTACAGCAAGGCCTGTGAATATTTCAGTCAGGCTTTTGAAGCAGCAAATGCTCTCTCCAATTTGGCCCTCATGAATGAAATAAAGGTATATTGTGGCATTGGAACAGCTCATAGCTTGATGTTGAAAGCTAACACTCATATAGAAGCTGCAGATCCCATCAATCTGAGGTGCCTGCTGGACTGGAAAGAAAATAGAAGTGACATGTTCAATGACCCTTTTACTGTGGGTAAGATACACATTATGAAACACATTAGTGTTGTATTGTCCTTATGGTTAAGTCATTTTTTGCATAGCTTTATTAAATTATTTGCTGAGTTAAACCAATTGGTATATCCATGTCTTTATGGAGGTAGGATATACTACTATGAAATTTTTAAACATATATTTAGTTTTTCTAAATATATTGCTCGCAGTTTGTATCTTTTAACTCAGCATTCTTTAACAAAATAGTATGCTACCATTTTCACCTTAAAGTTCCTTACATTGCTCATTTTTAGTCCAAACGTTTTATATGATAGATGGGAGAATTTGAAATGGGCATGGAAAAGAAAGTGTAATTATTTTTGCTTTCTGATAATTAACAAATTAATTTAAAAACATTGTAATTTTAAATCTAGAAAAATTAACTGATAATATTATATTGGAAGGAAATAACAAATTTATTAAAACTTATTGTGATCTTTCAATATAGCATTTTCATTACAGTACAGTGCAATACAGAACAGGTAGCCCTCGACTTACGACCACAATTAAGTCCAAAATTTATATTGCTAAGTGAGAAATTTGTTAAGTGAATTTTGCCCCATTTTATGACTTTTCTTGCCACAGTTAACTGAATCACTGCAGTTGTTAAATTAGTAACACGGTTGTTTCGTGAATCTGATTTCCCCATTGACTTTGCTCGTCAGACGGTTGCAAAAGGTGATCACATGACCCCGGGACACTGCAATCATCATAAATGTGAGTCAGTTGTCAAGCATCTGAATGTAAATCATGTGACCATGGGGATGCTATAATGGTCCTAAGTGTGAAAAATGGTCCTAAGTCACTTTTTTCAGTGCCTTTGTAACTTTGAATGGTCACTAAATAAACTGTTATAAGTCAAGGACTACCTGTACATTTTAAATACTTCAATACATATTTTTTGATTGGTTAATGTAAGTTACAATTGAAACAACTCAAGTATTCATGGATTTGCCAGCATCCTATTGGAAGAAAGAAGTAATATAAATTTTATCTCATCAGTTCTTGAAAAACAGGAAGTAGCATTGTTCTCCTATATGCCAGCACCTATTGCAGCATATTTGGTATAATGTGCTAGTTTCTAGAAATTAGTGCCAGGCTACCTTCTTACTATCCTGAAATCCTTTTTTATTTTATTGTTATTTTTTAGATATTTTTATCCCATCTTTATTGCTTTATAAATAAGGGGGAGGAAACATACATAGCACTGGTTCCTCCTCCTATTTTCCCCTGTGAGGTGGGTTAAGCTCAGAGAGAGTGACTGGCCCAAAGTTACCCAGCCAGCAAATGTCTAAGATTAGAACTCACAGTCTCCTAGTTCCTAGGTAAATATCTTAACCAGCGCTCCAAACTGGCTCTTTTAAAAAGGTTTTTTGTGACTTTGTAAGAATTTAAAGGTAAGTCTTCTACGATGTAAAAACTTCAGGTTCATAAAAATAATGTTTCATATGGGTTTTAACTCCCAAAGTACAAATTGATAATGCTTCTAAATTTAAAAAAAAAATGAGTTCAGTGTTGGTGTGATAACAGATCAGATGTCTTAATAAAAAAAAAACTATAGGCATCTGGAAGAAGCTACATTGATTCATGACTTCATCACACAAAAGATGAAAATTATGTTATTTAGTATGATGACATGATTACAGAAGTAATACCATCTCCTGCCCTCCCATGCTTAAAACGCTAAAGATTGAGATATCCTTTACTGGGATAATTCATTCATTAGCTTTTTGTAAATGTACTCATCTGCCATAATATTACTTTTGTCTTAGGTTTTAGGATGTAGAAACCATTGTTATTATCAATATTGCAGCTGCCAGAAAGTGTTCAATGGTGGGGTTCCTGTAAAAATCTGTTGAATTCTTATGACATTTTTTTTAAAATATTTTAAAAATGATCATTGTTGCAGTATATACTTTAGCTTTGGATTATGGCCATTGCATATGTCCACTAATTACTTTTCTGATTAATAAGATTAATATGATTGATTAATACCATTGAACACTTTCTGGCAGCTGCAATATTGATAATAACAATGGTTTCTACATTGATGTTGCTTCAGTGAAAGAATTTTCTTAACCAAGCATAGTTTTAAGTGGTAAATAGGAAAATAATATCATTTGCCAGTAACTCATAACATTCTCCTTTTTGCTAAAATGGAAAGAAAGCAACTCACGTTATGTTTTAGTTCATGTATATGCTTTATATATATATATGAATATGTGTATTTATGTATGTATTTTATAAAGTTTGCCAAATTTTAATTCTATGGGAGTCATGGGTCCTGGATTTTAGATGCATTTTATAAGCTAGTCTATGTCAGATATCTTGGTTCAAAAATCGTTGCCCTCCACTGCCCTGTTTCTGCAGTTATAGGTTACACACAGACAAACAGGAAAG